>NW_011500790.1:52354-88362 GCF_000495115.2 Populus euphratica | reverse complement strand
TAGATGTTTCTTTTGGTTGAAGGGTGTATAAAGGAGACATTCACTTCCACCACACCGTTATTAGTCTTTGGTCTATAGATGGTTGGATTCACCAATGATAAGGGGTATTAATTTAATAAACCAGAATGGAGTAAATCGAGCCAAACATGCCCTTAATTGAAGTGGACCATAAAGTCAAGTGCCCGAATTTGGTGCCTTTAGAATGTATCAGTGATGTGAACCTTGTGATCACATGGTCACCAACCCATATGCAAAGACATCAATTCTCAAAAAACCAAATAAATCAGATTTGATAAAAGTATGACACAATAATAACTTGTACCCAAGCACACTAGCACTATTAAAAATAGAAACCCTCACCCAACGAATATTGATTTGCAAATGATAAATACAAGGATGACGCCAGAAAGATAGTTGTTCTTCGATAAGTCATTTTTTCAGTTCTTTAGAGAATCAAGGAAGGGAGATTATCCCACCAACACATAACAAGTGTGGCAAACAAAAAGTTTTATTAATCTAAATTGTCTAACCTTATATGTATGACTATCCTTTTATTTATCCTAATCGAGACTGAAACAAATCCTAATAGACTCCTTATATGAACTTATATGATGCCCAATTATAATAAAACTCAAATATTATATATACCCCCTAAAATAAGAAGAAAATAATAATAATACTAATAATAATAATAATAAATCTAAATTTCATATCCTAAATATGATAGGATCATATTTGCTCCCATTTAGAAACCCCATATAAGCTAAGAGAATCAAATATGAAATTGTCTTCTCTTTAGTTTTCTTATTTGTAAAGTATTCTTAACTAACTTAGAAACTTATTTAATGATACATTTCTACTGTAATAAGGATAGATAATTTTTTCCATACACCATAGGAATTCCTCCACATTAATATAGAGTCCATACCATATATGAAAACTATGTTGCTGCCCATTAAATATCCTTGCAAGACCAAGAAATTCCCAAAACCAGCGACCATATCTTTGTAGAAAAAGAATCCTAGCCAAATAAGAAGTTCACAAGTTAAAAGGAGTAATTAACAAAATTCATAAAGCCTCTATTGACCAGTATTGTGATGTTTTCTCGAACTCTAATTGACTTGCAATTTTAATCCAAGGTAGACAACATGTCAGGAGACTCCATGTAAATTTTTAGCTCGATCTAGTTATCAGATTGAGAATTATGATTATTGTCGTGAAACTGGACAGTTGGGCATTTTACATCAGAATCTGAATCTCATTATTTTTTCATTGCCCGGATCGTATCATTCCATCTCTCTTTAAGATGAATCATCCTTGAATCATTAATAGGGATAAGGGACAAAGGTTTAGCCTCTTTTTAAAGCCTTTGAAGTTTTATTCTTACCAATAATCGTTGCCAACAACTTTGGATGAAGGTAGCAGCCCTTCTCTTTCATCTATTATCATTGCGGTGTTTTTGCTCCTCTCTTTCTGAAGCTTACTAGGCATTGACTAGTTCCATTAACACATCAAGTTCTTACTGTATCTTCCCTAAAATATATGATAGATTCTTGGTTTCTTTTTTCAGAACAGTAATCTCTTTATTTCTCTCCATTTGATACCACCTCTCTTTTTGAATCCTCCTCTTCCTTTGTCATAATACTTCGTCAGAATACATGAAATCCTAATTGTAATGCTCCTTTTGTATTTTTTTATATCATAACCTAAAACAAAAGCTAATTAATGGAGTCAAACTCTGATACCAAATGATGCAAACCTTTTTTTTTTGGTAAGTTGACGTATATATTAAAGGAAAATGATAAAAAGATTATAAGGGGCATACCCCAGATTTACAATGAGAACAGAAACGTAAAACAATAGATGGCTACATGCTAGCCACCGAACTGAAAACTCAAGACCTAACTTGATTCGTTAGGGAAACTAATACAACCAGCTAAATATCAAATGAAGAATTTATGTTATTAACCCTTCAGGCTCGTTGGATTCTTTTATTTTCATTTGTTGGTAGAACGTTCCTCATCAAATCTAGCTTATCACAGATGATACATTCAATTTGATAAAAGACCAAATTCTGAGTTCTAGATATTCCAGCAAAGGTCCTTGCATTCCTTTCTTGCCAGATATGATACACTGTAGCTGCAAAACTGAGTTTACGAGAAAAATTAACAAAACTTTTGCCATGCCAAGTGACAGTGGCCCATCGAATCCATTCATCCCATCCTTTTGTCATTCTTGGAATGTTGCATCTGTCACAAACATCCCACCAGATCGCTTTAGTATAGGAGCATTCAAAGAACAAGTGGTTTTATCTTCGTTGTTGCGGAGACAGAGTGAGCATCTATTGGGACCATGTATACCAAATCGATGAAGTCTATCTTGAGTTGTGAGTTTCTGTTGGACAGCCACCCATAGAAGAAACGAATGTCTTGGAACAGCATTCTTGAACCACACAATGTCATGCCATTCGACCATCGTATGATGAAATCTTAGT
This sequence comes from Populus euphratica, assembly GCF_000495115.2. Classification (NCBI taxonomy): domain Eukaryota; kingdom Viridiplantae; phylum Streptophyta; class Magnoliopsida; order Malpighiales; family Salicaceae; genus Populus; species Populus euphratica. The sequence continues at coordinate 85,868 of NW_011500790.1, read as the reverse complement.
TGTTCCCAAGCTATTTTGATCGAGAATCTGTGATTTGGTGAATCCAGCCAAACAATCCCATCATTTTGCCCTATCATTGGTTTAGAATTGGAAGGATAGCTTCTACAATGGGGTGCCAGCCAATAGCGTGAGTGGTAGGAATTTTCCATTCTGAGTTATGAATCAGCATATTCACCTTCGCGTTCTTTTCCATACCTGAATCATGTAACCCACACGCAAAGACATCAATTCCCCAAAAACCAAGTAAATCAGGTTTGATAGAAGTGTGACACAAAGATAACTTGTACTTAGGCACTAACACTATTAGAAATGAAAACTTTTTTTTTTGGTAAGTTGACGTATATATTAAAGGAAAACGATACAAAGATTATAAGGGGCATACCCCAGATTTACAATGAGAACAGAAACGTAAAACAATAGATGGCTACATGCTAGCCACCGAACTGAAAACTCAAGACCTAACTTGATTCGTTAGGGAAACCAATACAACCAGCTAAATATCAAATGAAGAATCTATGTTATTAACCCTCCATGCTCGTTGGATTCTTTTATTTTCATCTGTTGGTAGAACGTTCCTCATCAAATCAAGCTTATCACGGATGATACATTCAATTTGATGAAAGACCAAATTCTGAGTTCTAGATATTCCAGCAAAGGTCCTTGCATTCCTTTCTTGCCAGATATGATACACTGTAGCTGCAAAACTGAGTTTACGAGAAAAATTAACAAAACTTTTGCCATGCCAAGTGACAGTGGCCCATCGAATCCATTCATCCCATCCTTTTGTCATTCTTGGAATGTTGCATCTGTCACAAACATCCCACCAGATCGCTTTAGTATAGGAGCATTCAAAGAACAAGTGGTTGTGATCTTCGTAGTTGCGGAGACAGAGTGAGCATCTATTGGGACCATGTATACCAAATCGATGAAGTCTATCTTGAGTTGTGAGTTTCTGTTGGACAGCCACCCAAAGAAGAAATGAATGTCTTGGAACAGCATTCTTGAACCACACAATGTCATGCCATTCGACCATCGTATGATGAAATCTTAGTTGTTCCCAAGCTATTTTGATTGAGAATCTGTGATTTGGTGAATCCAGCCAAACAATCTCATCATTTTGCCCTATCATAGGATTAGAATTGGAAGGAATAGCTTCTACAATGGGGTGCCATCCAATAGCGTGAGTGGTAGGAATTTTCCATTCTGAGTTATGAATCAGCATATTCACCTTCGCGTTCTTTTCCATACCTGAATCATAGATGAATCTGTCGCCGTAAGAATCTGCGAGCGGGCTGTGAGGATGCCAATTGTCAAACCATAGAGAAGTTGTCCTGCCATCCCCTATGATGTACTTTATCTTCGGCCATGCTAAGGATCTGAGCTTTAGAATCTTTCTCCATGCCCAAGAGCAATTCTGTGGCGTCTTGATTGTCCAGAAATTCCTACCTCGCAACAGATTACATCTGATCCAAGTAGACCAGATTGAGCCATCTGAGTCATTGCACAGGTTCCAAATGTGTTTCAACAAAGCAATCTTGTTCCATTCTGTTATCCTCTTTATTCCTAGCCCCCCCTCCTTTTTTGGAAGACATACCTGATCCCAAGCCACTTTAGCCCCAGTAGTTCTCATATCTGAACCTGACCAAAGAAAGGATCTCATAATTTGCTCCACACTTTTTATGACTTGCCCAGGTAAGAGGAAGAGAGATGCCCAATAGACTTGGATGGAAAATAAAACTGAATTAATCAGTTGTACTCGTCCTGCATACGAGAGTGTTCTACAAGTCCAATGTCGAACTTTAGAGGTGATTCGATCCACGAGCCCCTTACAATAAACAGCCTTTAGTCTGGACGAGATAAGAGGCACTCCCAAATATTTCATAGGGAGCTCCCCCTCTGCAAACCCAAGAACATGAATAATCTCTTCCCTCTCAGCATTTAACACACCGCTTAAGAAGATGTCACTTTTATTTGGATTTGGATACAGACCTGATAGATCTTGAAACTTTGTGAGCACAGTTTTGATCATACGAATTGAGTTTACATCTCCTTTGCTAAAAATCATCAAGTCGTCAGCAAAACAAAGATGAGAAATGTTGTCCTTCTTGCATCTCCAGTGGAACTTGAAGTTTTGGTTGGCACTCATCTTGCAGAATAGCCCCGAAAGGATTTCCATACATAGGACAAACAAATATGGAGAAAGTGGATCCCCTTGTCGAAGCCCTCTCCCCCCTTGAAAATAACCTGCAAGCTCACCATTGACGTTGATAGAGAATTGACATGATGTAACACAAACCATAATCCAATCAATGACTGTTCTAGGGAATCCTATTTTTCTTAACATAGCGTCAACGAAATCCCACCGAACCGAGTCATAAGCCTTCATCAGATCTACTTTCATAGCACAACGGGCAGGTCCCGTAGATTTATGATAGCCTTTCATTAGTTCCTGAGACAAAAGAATGTTGTCGCTGATTCTCCGTCCAGAGATAAAAGCAGTCTGATACGGACCTACTAAGGATGGCAAAACAGCTGTGATTCTCCCAGCTAGAATCTTAGCGATGCATTTGTACACGGTATTGCAGCAAGATATAGGACGAAAATCTGTCAACCTCGTAGGATTGGCAACTTTAGGAATAAGGGAAATGAAAACTCCTACCTAATGAATATTGATTCGCAAACGAGAAGTATAGGATGACACCACAAAGGCAATTGTTCTTTGATAAGTTATTTTTTCAATTCTTTAGAGAACCAAGGAAGAAAGATTATCCCACAAACACACAACAAGTGTAGTAAACAAGAAGTTTTATTAATCAGAATTGTCTAACCTTACATGTTTGATTATGTCTTTATTTATACTAATCTAGGTTGAAACAAACCCTAATAGGCCCCTTCTATGGAATTTTATAATGCTCAGTTATAATTAAACCCAAATAGTATAAATAAACTAAACTAAGAAGAAAATAGTAATAACAATAATAAATCCAAATTTAATATCCCAAATATGATATGATAAAATTTGTTGTCATTTAGAAGTCTCATATAAGTTAGGAGAATCAAATATGAAGTTGTCTCCTCTTTAGTTTCCTTGTTTGCAAAATATTCTTAGCTGACTTGGAAACTTATTTAAAATAGATTCCTATTGTAATAAGAATAGAATAATTGTTTCATATACCATAAGGATTCCTCCGAATTAATATGGAGTCCATACCACACATGAAAACTGTATTGTCACCCATTAAATATCCTTGCAAGACTAAAAAATTACCAAAACAAACTGTTACATCCTTGTAGAAAAAGAATCGCAACTAAATAGAATGTTCACAAGTCAAAAAGGAAGTAAATAATAAAATTTATATAGCCTTTGTTAACCAGTATTGTGATGTCTTCTTAAAATCTGATTGACCTGCAATTTTAACCCAAGATAGGACAACATGTTAAGAGACTCCACGTAGAATTTCAATCCGATCTAATAGTCAAATTGAGAATTATGATTGTTGCCTTGAAACTAGATGGTTGCGTATTTTACATCAAAATTTGAATCTGATTGTTTTTTCAGTCCTGGATCGTATCAATCAAAGTGTTGTACATAGAGCTCTAGCTTGTTTCAGAATAGACAGAGCACACATCATTGAACCTAAATGCCTCATTCATTTGATATTGCAAAATTATTTTCTACTTGGCTATAAACTTTTAATTTAAAGATGGAGCTAAGCATGATAACTGTTCATGTATTATTTTATGATGTAATAGTACTGGTGATTACTACTTTATCATCTATTTGAAGTTTGGAGCTTGTGTTTTTTTTTTATTCTTTGATTTTGCATGGGAGAAGGAATCCTAAGCAAAACTTGTTTGAAAATCTCGTTCTTACTTTCTCTTAACATAATCCAATCTTAAGGGCACAATTCTCTCCACTTTTTATGCATTTCTTCTTTATCTATTATTTTCTTTCAGGATAGGGCCCTTGAATTTTCTCTCTCGCTCCAAGTTATAGTGTCTTCTTGCTTGATTTAGGATGTCTTCCATGTAACACTAATGTTATTTAGGAATTAATTAGAGCTATCCCATCTTGAATACTTCGATTTTTTGGACAAATTTGATTATGTGGACCAACCTACTATTATAAACTTTTTTAAATGTGAATCTCTTGATTACGTGGTCATACAACTCATTGTCAAGATTGAGATTTGATTCCGGAAAGCCGAAATAGGTCTGATAGGAGTGTGATACAATGAAAAGATGTGCCAGGGCACCACCACTATTGAAATGAAGTAGAATGATGCATGAAGCCAGTTAATCTTTAATAAGTCAGATTTAGTTCGCTCAATAACTAAAGAATGCAATAATCACTCTCACATGTTAAAACTAAAAAATTTAGAAGTAATATCCATCAATGGCTCAAAAAATAGCCAAATATCCTAAATTTATTGATAATTGACACAATCAAAAGACTGATATCTTCTTCGAAGTGTAGGAGTGTTGAAGTAATCAATAACCCAGTAAGACCAGGGTCAAATGATTACTACTTAAAAGTGCATTTTTATCATGGTTTTATATCATCATTTTGCACTTGAAGTATCAATAACTCCTTAACTAAAGCATGTTTTATAATAATATATCTAATAATATAAGTGACACGACTAAAAGATTGATGTCTTCTCCCAAGTGCAGGAGTGTCGAAGTAATAAATAACCCGGCAAGACCGGGGTCGAACCACAGGGAGGTTAATTGTACAAATTATAGACAACAATTATAAGCAATAATAAGAGCAAGAATAACAACAACAATAACAATAACAATAACAATAACAACAATAACAACAATAATAATAATAATAATAATAATAATAATAATAATAATAATAATAATAATAATAATAATAATAGTAATAGTAGTAGTAGTAGTAGTAGTAGTAGTAGTAGTAGTAGTAGTAGTAGTACTAGTAATAATAATAATAATAATAATAATAATAAAGAAAAAGAAGAAGAAGAAGATGATGAGAACTTGGAGATGGAAAATTAATATAAAGATCAAACAATAATAATAAAAAATGTCAAGGTTAGAGGTTCCACTAATGGTATATCAAACAAGTATAGTATAAACTCTTATTATTGAATTGGAAACCACACACAAAGGAGGTTCCAATCAGATTATATATTGTTAACATGATTACATTAGTCATCTTATTCAATTAATGCTAATACTTGTAAATCTCGTCAAGCATTCATGATTATAACTTATGTTAACAACAAATCAAGTTCCTTTCATAGCTCAAGTGTTGGTTATACCATACATTATGGGCTATGAAAGTGCCAAGCATTTGTTGTACCAAGTGTTATACAACATAAATCAAGATTAGTCATTTAACAAGCAAAGTATTAAAGAGTGAACAAGATAACAAATATAAAACATGTTAGTATCAAACATTAAAGTCCATATTAAGTTTACATTATACTTATTCTTACACCATTAGTGTAACCTTTTCACCTTGACATAATTAACTTAGCTAGACATAATGAAAGAAAGGAAAACAAATAAACAAAATAAGAACATAAAAGTTAACTAAGTAAAGGAAAGGAAATGAAAGGCACAAACTTGATATTCATGAAAGCAAAGCATAAACATTACAAAAAAATAAAGAGAGAAAGGAAGAGCATGATCTTGATCTGGAAACCAAGATGCCTAAATGCATGGCAAATGCCTCCTTTTATAGGCCAAAATTGGGAACTATTGATTTGATGACTAATTGATAAGTGGGTGGCCAACTTTTGACTTGGTGACAATCCTTATCTTCTCTTGTCTACCCAAAACGTCATTGATACCATCAAAATTGGAGCCCGTTGCAAACATGAAAGTTGTAGGCAATTGTCTCAGCTTTCTTGTGTAAAACATTCAGCTCATTTGGACTACTAGAACTCCAGATATGGCCAAAATACCGAACAGTGCTCGGGCTGGAAGACAGATTCGGGCTTCTTTGTTGTTGCTATAATTTGGACTTGATAATGGCCTTTTTAGATCTTGGGCTCCATATGAAAGTTGTAGGCCTATGTCTTACCTTTCCATCCATATAAATTGGACCTAAATCTGAGATCTGTAGCTCCAGATATGACCCAATTACCGAATAGTATTCCCGTTTGGATTGCACCAACATCTCTTTTCTAAGTTTGGCCATCTCTTTATCCTTGCAATTTAAGTTCTTCAAGTCATCAATCAATCCTTTCATTTATGTGATAGGCCTGCATTAAAAATAGACATTTACCACAAATTATAGGTATCTTATATTATTAGATACATTATTATAAAACATATTTTAGTTAAGGAGTTATTGATACTTCAAGTGCAAAATGATGATATAAAACCATGATAAAAATGCACTTTTAAGTACTAATCACACCCCCCAACCAGCTTATTACTAGTCCCTAGTAATCAACGCGTTAAAATAGAAAACAAATTTGCAAATTTCACAAAGCAAGGTATTCATCATTTAACTTCCATTAATCCATCCAGATAAACAAACTCTCATTAAATTTATATATCTGCTCAATACCTCTTAACAAGATATTAATAAACCTTTCTTTTGTGCTCAATGTATCAACACATTATTATGGGGCTTTTCTTGGAAGAAAACAAAATTTTTGTTCTAATGTTTAAGGTTAACTTCCTTGGGTTGGGATTACTATTTTTGTCTTTTTTTTTTAACTCTATATACATATACTTTAAAAACATCATGCATCTTTAACCCATGTAACGAGCTTTCAGCTAATGACTCCCAGACCAGTTGGTCTTAGGGCATTAGGTGTTAAGACACCCCTACGAGCTTAGTAACTCGGGTCGCAGATACTGATATGTAGATAGTGCAATGTTTGATTCCCTTAAGCTTTTCTCCTCAACCCATGTAACAAGCGTTGGGCCAATAGCTCCCAAGTCAGTTGACTTTAGGGTATTAGGTGTTAAAACACTCCTTCGGGCTTAATTGCTTAGGTTAGGGAGGCTACGAAACCAAACTTATCTACATTTTTATTATCATCATTTTTTTTTCTTTTTGTTTTTCTTTTTCTTTTTTTTGTTTTTGTTTTTTAATTATATACAATCCCTTTCCCTAAGTTGTTACCTTTAACAAAAGAACATAAATAATATAATAATCCAATATGCAACCCACAATCATATGTTAAAGTGTGTGTGTGTAAATTAAGGTTTAAGAATACATGTTAAATAAGTATGTGAGCAGAATTAAGTGCTAGCAATGCGAGAGTTTGTAAATCTGAATATTTCAGGAAGTATTATAATAGACCTTGTTAAGAATGGTTACTAAGATGCGTCTCAAGAGTCACTTTAACAAAAGAACTCCTTTACTCTGCCATCCTAGTAACAACAATTATGCACATGCTTTATGAAATGAAAAACAATTTTTTTTTATCAACTACTACCCTCTCCCTTTAACCAAAACGAGACATTGTCCTCAATGTTCTAAGGTAGAAAGATAGAGTATAGAAGATATCACCTGAAATAACGAACACTAACAAAACCTGAAACACACTGAAACAAAAATAAGAAATAACAAAACACAATAACAAAACCAAAAGACACAAATTTTTACAAAAAAAAAAATTCAAATTGCAATTGTGATTGTGGCTCACATCTTCCCTTGGTTTTATGTCCAAGAACGGCTTAAACGCCCTCTATGGGTCGGGAATAGGCTTCCCATCCAGGTTTCTTAAAAACTAGCAAACAGGGTCTTTTTTTAGTCAGATTCCCAAGACTATGCCAAGTATGTTCTTTATGAAAATGGGTTCCTAAGTTATGAATTGCACGATGTTTATCTTGACTATGATGAGACTTAAGAGTCAATAGAAGATTATCTAAAGACTCTCTGTGTTTTGAAATAAATCCCATGTTTTGACAATTGATGCGAACCTCGTGATCACATGGTCACGCAACCCACACGCAAAGATGTCAATTCCCGGAAAGCCAAGTAAATCAGGTTTGATAGGAGTGTGACACAAAGATAACTTGTACCTAGGCACTAGCACTATTGAAAACAGAAACCCCCACCCAACGAATATTGATTCGCGAACGAGAAGTATAAGGATGACGCCACGAAGTCAGTTGTTCTTCGATAAGTCGTTTTCAGTTCTTTAGAGAACCAAGGAAGGGAGATTATCCCACCAACACACAATAAGTGCAGCAAAGAAGTTTTATTAATCTGAAAATTGCGTAACCTTTACATGTTTGGGTTATGCCTTTATTTATACTGAATTTGAACTTAAAGAAACCCTAATGGACCTCCCTTAGGTGGACTTATATGTAGCCCACTTACAATTGACCCAAATAAGTAATAATAACCCAAAAACTAAGAAGAAAATACTAAAAATACTAAAAATCTGAAAATACCATCCTAAATAAGCTAGAATCAGATTTGTCACCCTTAAGAAGTCCTAAACAAAATTGGAAAAATCTGATTTGGAAAATTTGTGTTGCTGCCCCCTTTGATGTCCTTGATTAGCTTGGAATTCCTTGTTTAACTAGGACAAATAAGAAAACAAATTTCCTCCTTTGTTGCTGATTTAATTACTTTCCTTCCTAAGTGAGGAAAAGTATTAAATAGTCCTCCCCTCTTTAGGAATAAGATTTGGCCAACTTCCTTACTTAGTTAGGAGAATAAATTGCTGACTCTTTATCCTTGTAGTATTAGAAAAGACAAGCCTAACAAGGCTGGTATTGGGCTGGACACATCAACCCCTTGTTCCATATGAATTGGGCTCTTCTTGGACCTGAACTAAATGAATTAAAGGCTGTCCTTCATGCTCCTTAAATGTTCCAAGCCGCTCTAGGTCCATTTTGTTCCATATATTTAGAACAAGCCCATTCAATGCTTCTTTAAGCTTCTTAGCCCTAGCTCTTGTGATTGGCCCAATTGGCACCTCCAATGGGTTGTTAGCATGATTATGCTTGGTGTTAGGCTGATCCGCATCATCCCCTCTCTCTTCAAAAGGATTCGACCTCGAATCATCACCTACATCAAATAGAGTAAGATCAGAAACATTAAAGGTAGCACTAACACTATACTCATCTGGCAAATCAACTTTATAAGCGTTGTCATTGATCCTCTCAAGGATCTGAAACGGCCCATCTCCTCGTGGTTGTAGCTTTGACTTTCTCTGGGCAGGAAATCTCTCCTTGCGCATATGCACCCAAACCCAATCGCCAGGCTGAAAGACAACATGTTTGCGCCCCTTATTGGCTTTGGTCGCATACACGCGATTCCTCTTTTCAATCTGTTGCCGCACTCTCATGAAGAGTTTTCACCACCTGTGCTTTACGATTGCCATCCAAACTAACCCTTTCATCAATAGGCAAAGGAATCAAATCCATTGGAGTTAAAGGGTTAAATCCATACACAATTTAAAATGGTGAAAATTCAGTAGTAAAGTGCACACTACGATTATATGCAAACTCTATAAATGGCAAACAATCTTCCCAATTCTTTAAGTTCTTTTGAATGACAACACGCAAAAGTTGTGTTAAGGTCCTATTAACTACTTCGGTTTGTCCATCTGTTTGGGGGTGACAAGTAGTTGAAAACAACAGTTTAGTACCCATTTTTCCCCATAACACCTTCCAAAAATAGCTAAGGAACTTAACATCTCTATCAGAAACAATGCTCTTAGGGACCCCGTGAAGTCGTACTATCTCCCTAAAGAACAAATCAGCAATGTTAGTTGCATCGTCAGTTTTATGACATGACATGGAATGAAATGTGCCGTCTTTGAAAACCTATCAACAACTACAAAGATGGAATCCCTGCCCCGTTTTGACCTAGGTAAACCCAAGACAAAGTCCATCGAAATGTCTACCCAAGGTTCTTTCGGTACAGGCAAAGGGGTATACAAGCCATGCGGTTGAGTCCTAGACTTTGCTTTCCTACAAGTTATGCATTTATCACATATGCGTTGCACATCTTTTTTTATTTTAGGCCAATAAAAATGCTCATGCAACACATCCAAAGTCTTAACAACACCAAAATGCCCCATCAACCCGCCTCCATGTGCTTCACGTACAAGCAATTCACGCATAGAACTTAATGGAACACACAAAGGACTCTCTTTAAACAAATATCCATCAAGTCTATAAAACTTTCCAAAAGCTGAAGTTTCGCAAGCATTGTAAACATAAGCAAAATCACTATCATCCTTGTACAATTCTTTTATGTGTTCAAATCCTAGAAATCTAGCATCCAAAGTAGATAAAAGAACATACCTGCGTGAAAGTGCATCAGCCACAATGTTTTCTTTCCCTTGCTTATACTTGATCACATACGGAGCTAGATCTACTCCGTCCACCGTTGGATCATCCTCATTTCTTACTATGTTGTTCATTCCGGCCTTCTCGAAACTTTGACCGAATGGATCTTCATTGCAATCAACGAGGTGGGAGATATTGATCTCGTAATATTTCTACTGTTCTGCATTTTTAGTTGCAGCAGAGTGAATTGGGTTTTGTTGAAGCTTGATCTTCTTTGTTCGCCGTTGGATCGTCACCATTTTTTAGTATGTTGTTCATCTGAATATACTATATAGCTTGACCGCACGGATCATCATTCCAAACAATAATCTCGAAGATACTGGCCTCGTAATTCTGTAATTCTCTTCTCCCTTCATGAACAAATCTGAATCTTGTTGTTTCTGAGATTACATTGTTGTTGTTTCTGAGCTTGGGTTACATCTTAGACTCAGTTTCTCTTCTTAGAATTTGGTATCTCTAGTATTTGTATGCTGCCATAATGTCCTTATGTTCTGCTGTGGATTCTGTTCCAATGGTTACCTCTAACAATGAACAACACAATGAAGTCAAGTCTGGACATATATTAAGATTAGAGCTACAAGATATGTTGAACAGCCATGGGATGAGGATTTCTCAGTTTACTAATGTTAATCAAGCTGATTCTGAAGCTAGCATAGAGAAGAAACACTCTAATTCCCAAGCTTCTAATGTTGTTTCAGAAATGAATCATGTGTTGGGTTCTAAAGTTGATGAGTTGAAGGCAGGGTCTCAGCAACAAGACCAGCAAAATCTTCGCCCCAAATTGAATTTTTTAAATGCTTTGAAGGGTTCTGATGTTAATAACAATGAGGGTACCAAGAACCTTGGTATTTCTCTAGTTCGTAATCTGCATTTTGCTCCCCCTGCTATGACTGATGGTCGTGTGACAGTAGCTCCTCCACTTGATGTGTTTGAGGATGGCTGCGAACTTTGGAAATCCACCCTAGTTGGTCATTTTGTGGGTCAGAAATTACCATATCCCGTTGTTAATTCTATTGCCAAAAGAATCTGGGGCTCCTACGGTCTATCAGAAGTTTTATCTTCGGATAATGGTTTCTTCCTATTCACTTTTGATTCTGTTGATCATGCCACTAATGTGCTGGAAAGAGCCCCATGGCACATGGCAAGCAGACCTTTGGTGCTTAAACGTTGGCAACCGAACATACAATTTTTGAAAGGTGATTTGGTCAAAGTTCCGGTATGGGTTAGGCTGTATAATGTTCCTCTTGAGTATTGGACTATTAAGGGGTTGAGTTGTGTAGCGAGTGCTATTGGGGTTCCTCTTCATGCTGATCAGACTACATTGTTGCGTCAAAGGCTTAGCTACGCAAGAGTTTGTGTTGAGATTGATGCTACGAAGATGCTGGTTAAGGAATACGACCTTCGCTGTCCAAATGGGTTATTCATAACAATTTCAGCTGATTACGAATGGATACCATCGAAGTGCAATAATTGTAATGTCTTTGGACACACGACAGCGATATGTGCTACTAATAACGGTGCAAATCTTACAATGGAGGCAGAGGGTAAGAGGAAATTAGGAGCTGCGAACTCTAAATCTGCGGATAAACAGCAAAATCAGTTTCAATGGCAGGTAGTTGCTAAACGAAATAAGGGTTCTGTGAGTGGTGAGAATGGCACTTTGGCATCTAAAGTGCGTAACTGTAATGAGAATGATTGTTCGACATCTGGTACAAATATTTCTGATTGTAATATCAATGAGAAGGCTGCATCAGATGTGAGCAATGCTGATTGTTATGAAGATGAAAATCCTACATCTCCTCTTGTTTTGAAGAGTTCACAAGGAGACATGAAGCAAGAGCAGGGGGGTACAAGTACTGCTTCAGATCAAAGTTTAGCCATCTCCAATACATCTGATTGTGCGACCGTGAACCAGGTTCTTTTCGTTAATAGTCATGAGCTGAATGTAGATATTGACGCAATGGGAGGTGATACAGATGGGGAACGAACTGATAAGGAGTTAACGTCACCAATCCTGACAAGCCCACAAACTCTGAATTCCACCGAAAGGGAAACTATTAATCAGTTGGCTATTAAGGCTAGAGACTCTCTAGAGAAAAAGAAAAAGGGTTCGAAAAACTCTTCAAAGAAGAATAAGAAATCTGTCTCCTCGCCTGGGGGCACGTCGAGGTAATATTTGTGTTGCTGTTTGTACTCCTCTCTATTTTCTTATGATTATTGGATGTTGGAATGTAAGAGGTTTGAATGATCCCATAAAGCATTCAGCATTGCGTCAGCTCATCCATCAAGAGAGGATGACTGTTTTCGGTTTGGTTGAAACTCGGGTTAGAAACGAGAATAAATATAATGTTTCTCAACTTCTTCTGCGTAATTGGTCCTTCTTGTATAATTATAATTTCTCTTGTCGTGGTCGTATTTGGGTTTGTTGGAATGATGATGTGGTGAAGGTTGATGTCCTCGGAATGTCAGACCAGGCTATTCATGTTTCTGTCACTATATTAGCTACCAATATCTATTTCAATGCTTCAATTATATACGGAGACAATAACGCTTCCTTACGTGAGGCATTATGGTCTGATATAGTAAGTCGTAGTGATGGATGGGAGTCCAGCCCATGGATTCTTATGGGCGACTTTAATGCTATCCGCTACCAATCAGACAGGTTAGGAGGGTCTACTTCGTGGGCTGGTCATATGGACAGATTGGAAACATGTATTCAAGAAGCGAAAGTGGATGATCTTCGATATTCAGGCCTGCATTATACTTGGTCGAACCAATGTCATGAGAATCTGATTATGCGAAAACTAGATAGAGTGCTTGTCAATGAGAAATGGAATCTGAACTTCCCCTTTTCAGAAGCGAGATTTTTGTCATCGGGTATGTCAGACCATTCTCCTATGGTGGTAAAGGTTACTGGTGATTATCAGAATATAAAGAAACCATTCAGATTCTTTGATATGTGGATGGACCATGACGAGTTCATGCCCTTGGTGAGGAAAGTATGGGAACACAATTCAGGGGGTTGTCCAATGTATCAGCTGTGTTGCAAGCTAAGAAAACTAAAACGGGAATTGAAACTTTTCAATATGACTCACTTCTCCAACATTTCAGATAGAGTCCAAGATGCGAAAGATGAAATGGATAAGGCTCAACAGGCTCTCCATACAGCACATGGGAATCCAACTTTGTGCATGCGAGAAAGGGATGCTGTACGTAACTACGCTTCTATCGTCAAGGCCGAAGAGAGTTTTTTCAAACAAAAGTCAAGGATACAGTGGCTTAGCTTGGGGGATCAGAATACTGGCTACTTTCACAAATCAGTAAATGGAAGACAGCATAGAAATAAACTTCTTTCACTTACAAAGGAGGATGGAGAGGTTGTCGAAGGACATGAGGCAGTTAAATCAGAAGTCATTGCGTACTTCCAGCGTGTGTTAAGAGTGGAACAGATGCCTAGGGTTCTGAATGAGGAAGAGATGGAATCGGCAATTAACTTGAAACTGTCTTCAACGCAACAACATGTATTAGCACAAGATGTAACAAGGGAGGAGATTAAGCATGCTATGTTTAGTTTGAAGAACAACAAAGCCCCTGGTCCGGATGGATTTAACGCAGGTTTCTTCAAAAGAATGTGGCACATAGTTGGGGAGGATGTAATCAATGCTGTTAGTTCCTTCTTTCAGACTCGGAGAATGCTTAAAGAAATGAATGCTACATCAATTTCCCTTATTCCTAAAGTTGCCAATCCTACGAGGTTGACAGATTTTCGTCCTATATCTTGCTGCAATACCGTGTACAAATGCATCGCTAAGATTCTAGCTGGGAGAATCACAGCTGTTTTGCCATCCTTAGTAGGTCCGTATCAGACTGCTTTTATCTCTGGACGGAGAATCAGCGACAACATTCTTTTGTCTCAGGAACTAATGAAAGGCTATCATAAATCTACGAGACCTGCCCGTTGTGCTATGAAAGTAGATCTGATGAAGGCTTATGACTCGGTTCGGTGGGATTTCGTTGACGCTATGTTAAGAAAAATGGGATTCCCTAGAATAGTCATTGATTGGATTATGGTTTGTGTTACATCATGTCAATTCTCTATCAACGTCAATGGTGAGCTTGCAGGTTATTTTCAAGGGGGGAGAGGGCTTCGACAAGGGGATCCACTTTCTCCATATTTGTTTGTCCTATGTATGGAAATCCTTTCGGGGCTATTCTGCAAGATGAGTGCCAACCAAAACTTCAAGTTCCACTGGAGATGCAAGAAGGACAACATTTCTCATCTTTGTTTTGCTGACGACTTGATGATTTTTAGCAAAGGAGATGTAAACTCAATTCGTATGATCAAAACTGTGCTCACAAAGTTTCAAGATCTATCAGGTCTGTATCCAAATCCAAATAAAAGTGACATCTTCTTAAGCGGTGTGTTAAATGCTGAGAGGGAAGAGATTATTCATGTTCTTGGGTTTGCAGAGGGGGAGCTCCCTATGAAATATTTGGGAGTGCCTCTTATCTCGTCCAGACTAAAGGCTGTTTATTGTAAGGGGCTCGTGGATCGAATCACCTCTAAAGTTCGACATTGGACTTGTAGAACACTCTCGTATGCAGGACGAGTACAACTGATTAATTCAGTTTTATTTTCCATCCAAGTCTATTGGGCATCTCTCTTCCTCTTACCTGGGCAAGTCATAAAAAGTGTGGAGCAAATTATGAGATCCTTTCTTTGGTCAGGTTCAGATATGAGAACTACTGGGGCTAAAGTGGCTTGGGATCAGGTATGTCTTCCAAAAAAGGAGGGGGGGCTAGGAATAAAGAGGATAACAGAATGGAACAAGATTGCTTTGTTGAAACACATTTGGAACCTGTGCAATGACTCAGATGGCTCAATCTGGTCTACTTGGATCAGATGTAATCTGTTGCGAGGTAGGAATTTCTGGACAATCAAGACGCCACAGAATTGCTCTTGGGCATGGAGAAAGATTCTAAAGCTCAGATCCTTAGCATGGCCGAAGATGAAGTACATCATAGGGGATGGCAGGACAACTTCTCTATGGTTTGACAATTGGCATCCTCACAGCCCGCTCGCAGATTCTTACGGCGACAGATTCATCTATGATTCAGGTATGGAAAAGAACGCGAAGGTGAATATGCTGATTCATAACTCAGAATGGAAAATTCCTACCACTCACGCTATTGGATGGCACCCCATTGTAGAAGCTATTCCTTCCAATTCTAATCCTATGATAGGGCAAAATGATGAGATTGTTTGGCTGGATTCACCAAATCACAGATTCTCGATCAAAATAGCTTGGGAACAACTAAGATTTCATCATACGATGGTCGAATGGCATGACATTGTGTGGTTCAAGAATGCTGTTCCAAGACATTCGTTTCTTCTATGGGTGGCTGTCCAACAGAAACTCACAACTCAAGATAGACTTCATCGATTTGGTATACATGGTCCCAATAGATGCTCACTCTGTCTCCGCAACTACGAAGATCACAACCACTTGTTCTTTGAATGCTCCTATACTAAAGCGATCTGGTGGGATGTTTGTGACAGATGCAACATTCCAAGAATGACAAAAGGATGGGATGAATGGATTCGATGGGCCACTGTCACTTGGCATGGCAAAAGTTTTGTTAATTTTTCTCGTAAACTCAGTTTTGCAGCTACAGTGTATCATATCTGGCAAGAAAGGAATGCAAGGACCTTTGCTGGAATATCTAGAACTCAGAATTTGGTCTTTCATCAAATTGAATGTATCATCCGTGATAAGCTTGATTTGATGAGGAACGTTCTACCAACAGATGAAAATAAAAGAATCCAACGAGCATGGAGGGTTAATAACATAGATTCTTCATTTGATATTTAGCTGGTTGTATTGGTTTCCCTAACGAATCAAGTTAGGTCTTGAGTTTTCAGTTCGATGGCTAGCATGTAGCCATCTGTTGTTTTACGTTTCTGTTCTCATTGTAAATCTGGGGTATGCCCCTTATAATCTTTGTATCGTTTTCCTTTAATATATACGTCAACTTACCAAAAAAAAAAAAAATATACTGAATTTGAACTTAAAGAAACCCTAATGGACCTCCCTTAGGTGGACTTATATGTAGCCCACTTACAATTGACCCAAATAAGTAATAATAACCCAAAAACTAAGAAGAAAATACTAAAAATACTAAAAATCCGAAAATACCATCCTAAATAAGCTAGAATCAGATTTGTCACCCTTAAGAAGTCCTAAACAAAATTGGAAAAATCTGATTTGGAAAATTTGTGTTGCTGCCCCCTTTAATGTCCTTGATTACCTTGGAATTCCTTGTTTAACTTGGACAAATAAGAAAACAAATTTCCTCCTTTGTTGCTGATTTAATTACTTTCCTTCCTAAGTGAGGAAAAGCATTAAATTGTCCTCCCCTCTTTAGGAATAAGATTTGGCCAACTTCCTTACTTAGTTAGGAGAATAAATTGCTGACTCTTTATCCTTGTAGTATTAGAATAGACAAGCCTAACAAGGCTGGTATTGGGCCGGACACATCAACCCCTTGTTCCACATGAATTGGGCTCTTCTTGGACCTGAACTAAATGAATTAAAAGCTGTCCTTCATGCTCCTTAAATGTTCGAAGCCTCTCTAGGTCCATTTTGTTCCATATATTCTAAACAAGCCCATTCAATGCTTCTTTAAGCTTCTTAGCCCTAGCTCTTGTGATTAGCCCAATTGGCACCTCCAATGGGTTGTTGGCATGATTACTATAATTTATACAAGAACTTACCTCCCCGGCAACGGCGCCAAAAACTTGACACGACGAAAAGATTGATGTCTTCTCCCAAGTGCAGGAGTGTCGAAGTAATAAATAACCCGGCAAGACCGGGGTCGAACCACAGGGAGGTTATTTGTACAAATTATAAATAACAATAATACAACAACAACAACAATAATAATAATAATAACAATAACAATAACAATAATAATAATAATAATAATAATAATAATAATAATAATAATAATAGTAGTAGTAGTAATAATAATAATAATAAAGAAAGAGAAGAAGAAGAAGATGATGAGAACTTGAAGATGGAAAATTAATGTAAGGATTAAACAATAATAATAACAAATGTCAAGGTTAGAGGTTCCACTAATGGTATATTAAACAAGTATAGTATAAACTCTTATTATTGAAATGGAAACCACACACAAAGGAGGTTCCAATCAGATTATATATTGTTAACATGATTACATTAGTCATCTTATTCAATTAATGCTAATACTTGTAAATCTCGTCAAGCATTCATGATTATAACTTATGTTAACAACAAATCAAGTTCCTTTCATAGCTCAGGTGTCGGTTATACCATACATTATGGGCTATGAAAGTGCCAAGCATTTGTTGTACCAAGTGTTATACAACATAAATCAAGATTAGTCATTTAACAAGCAAAGTATTAAAGAGTGAACAAGATAACAAATATAAAACATGTTAGTATCAAACATTAAAGTCCATATTAAGTTTACATTATACTTATTCTTACACCATTAGTGTAACCTTTTCACCTTGACATAACTAACTTAGCTAGACATAATGAAAGAAAGCAAAATAGATAAACAAAATAAGAACATAAAAGTTAACTAAGTAAAGGAAAGGAAATGAAAGGCATAAACTTAATATTAATGAAAGCAAAGCATAAACATTACAAAAAATACAAAGAGAGAAAGGAAGAGCATGATCTTGATCTGGAAACCAAGATGCCTAAATGCATGGCAAATGCCTCCTTTTATAGGCCAAAATTGGGAACTATTGATTTGATGACTAATTGATAAGTGGGTGGCCAACTTTTGACTTGGTGACAATCCTTATCTTCTCTTGTCTGCCCAAAACGTCATTGATAACGTCAAATTTGGAGACAGTTGTAAACATGAAAGTTGTAGGAAATTGTCTCATCTTTCTTGTGTAAAAACTTCAGCTCATTTTGACTTCTAGAACTCCAGATATGGCCAAAATACTGAACAGTGCTCGGGCTGGAAGACAGATTCGGGCTTCTTTGTTATTGCTACAATTTGGACTTGATAATGGCCTTTTTAGATCTTGGGCTCCATATGAAAGTTGTAGGCCTATGTCTTACCTTTCCATCCATATAAATTGGACCTAAATCTGAGATATATAGCTCTAGATATGACCTAATTACCGAGCAGTGTTCCGGTTTGGATTGCACCGACATCTCTTTTCTAAGTTTGGCCATCTCTTTATCCTTGCAATTTAAGTTCTTCAAGTCATCAATCAATCCTTTCATTTATGTGATAGGTCTGCATGAAAAATAGACATTTACCATAAATTATAGGTATCTTATATTATTAGATACATTATTATAAAACATATTTTAGTTAAGGAGTTATTGATACTTCAAGTGCAAAATGATGATATAAAACCATGATAAAAATGCACTTTTAAGTACTAATCACACCCCCCAACCAGCTTATTACTAGTCCCTAGTAATCAAAGCGTAAAATAGAAAAACAATTTGTATATTCCACAAAGCAAGGTATTCATCATTTAACTTCCATTAGTCTATCCAGATAAACAAACTCTCATTAAATTTATATATCTACTCAATACCTCTTAACAAGATATTAATAAACCTTTCTTTTATGCTCAATGTATCAACACATAATTATGGGGCTTTTCTTGGAAGAAAACAAAATTTTTGTTCTAATGTTTAAGGTTAACTTCCTTGGGTTGGGATTACTATGTTTGTCTCTGTTTTTTTTTAACTCTATATACATATACTTTAAAAACATCATGCATCTTTAACCCATGTAACGAGCTTTCAGCTAATGACTCCCAGACCAGTTGGGCTTAGGGCATTAGGTGTTAAGACACCCCTACGAGCTTAGTAACTCGGGTCACAGATACTGATATGTAGATAGTGCAATGTTTGATTCCTTTAAGCTTTTCTCCTCAACCCATGTAACAAGCGTTGGGCCAATAGCTCCCAAGTCAGTTGACTTTAGGGTATTAGGTGTTAAAACACCCCTTCGGGCTTAATTGCTTAGGTTAGGGAGGCTACAAAACCAAACTTATCTATATTTTTATTATCATCATTTTTTTTTCTTTTTCTTTTTTTTTTTCATGTTTTTCTTTTTTTTCTTTTTAATTATATACAATCCCTTTCCCTTAGTTGTTACCTTTAACAAAAGAACATAAATAATGTAATAATCCAATATGCAACCCACAATCATATGTTAAAGTGTGTGTGTGTAAATTAAGGTTTAAGAATACATGTTAAATAAGTATATGAGCAGAATTAAGTGGTAACAATACGAGAGTTTGTAAACCTGAATATTTCAGGAAGTATTATAATAGACCTTGTTAAGAATGGTTACTAAGATGCGTCTCAAGAGTCAATTTAACAAAAGAGCTCCTTTACTCCGCAATCCTAGTAACAACAATGTTGCATATGCTTTATGAAATGAAAAACAATTTTATTTTTTTTATCAACTACTACCCTCTCCCCCCAACCAAAACGAGACATTGTCCTCAATGTTCTAAGGTAGAAAGATAGAGTATAGAAGATATCACCTGAAATAACGAACACTGACAAACTTGAAACACACTGAAACAAATATAAGAAACAACAAAACACAATAATAAAACCAAGCATGTGTATGTACAGGTAGTTGTGATTGTGGCTCACATCTTCCCTTGGTTTTACGTCCATGAACGCCTTAAACGCCCTCTATGGGTTGGGGATAGGCTTCCCATCCAGTTTTCTTAAAAACTGGCAAACAGGGTCTTTTTTAGTCAGATTCCCAAGACTAAGTCGATCATGTTCTTTATGAAATAGTGGCCATAAATCATGAATTGCACGATGCACATCTCCACTAGGATGCGTCTCAAGAGTCCATAGAAGATTATCGAAAGACTCCTTACTCAGGCCATCCTTAATGAATTGTATTTTATCTTCACGGTTTATAGATACCATTCCTAAAGAACGACATTGTGTATTACAAGTCCATCTAGCACATCGATGACAGACTTCTAGTCGTTTTGCACGACGTTTCTTTGCAAAAGTGCTTTTACCTGTTCCAGGCATGTGTGAAATGAAGAAGTTAGTGGACTCACCTGACAATCGGACCTTTGCTTCAATCAACCAGCGAATATCTTCAGGAATTCCATGATTCATTAACAATCTCAATCTTGCACATCTAGCACGGTAAATTTTTGTAATCGCATTTCGAGGCAGAGCGGGAAAATACTTTTTCAATTTTTCAAGATTAGTGTCCATTATCAAATGAGAATTGGAAGAGAGATTCAAAGAATTGCACAAATATATACACAAATATCAGTTATTGTGGGAAACTGAAAGAACCGACTTAAGTCACGGAGTACCGTTGTCCGCCATTTGACCGGGGTGAGAGATACTAGCAAAAATCACTCAAAAAGAAACACAAAAAAGAAAATATGAGAAAAACAAAATAATCAACCTTTATCTAGAAGATCATTCAAACCAGCTGATTCATTTTCACTAGGAAAATTATCAAAGTAAGCTTTCAAACGATGTCCATTTTCCTTAAAATCATTGTCATTCATTGAATTCTCAATATCACTGGCCCCATAAGGATTGGTCCATCTTAATCTTAGCTCTTTAGGGAATGAATGCATAGAGTTGAGAATCATAATAAAACAAAACTTTTTGACCAGTGTCAATTTTTTGACAATTTTTACAAGTTTTGCAGAATGCATGTGTGTCCTTGAACATGGTGGGCCAATAAAATCCATTTTGAAAGATTTTTGCAGCTGTCTTTTTTGACGAGAAATAACTTCCACATGCTTCAGAATGACAAAGTTTAATGACACTACTTACCTCATTGTCGGGAATGAATCTTTGAAATATTTGATCAGGACAATATTTGAATAAGTTAGGGTCATCACAATAAAAGCTCTTCACTTCGTTCAAAAACGTTTCTTTGTCTTGAGTACTCCAATCAGCTGGCAAATCTCCTAAAGCAAGAAAATTGATATTTTTATCATACCAAGGGATTGGACTAAGAGAAAGTAAGGATTCGTTAGGAAAGTAATCATCGATTAGTGTGATGTCAGATGTCGAATCTGTTGTCACTGTTGACAAAAGATTTGCATCAACATTTTCGGTGCTTGTTTCATCCATGATTTCTTCCTCAGAATAAACCATTTGCAAATCTTCAGTTTCATCCAATTCATTTTTACTTAAAGTAGATTCAAGTTGATCATAAACTAATTCGTCAATATGATCTACTTCTTGTAAATCATTATCATCTCCAGGTTGCTTACAAATGTTGAAAATATTCATCTC
The DNA here is from genome assembly GCF_000495115.2 of Populus euphratica. Classification (NCBI taxonomy): domain Eukaryota; kingdom Viridiplantae; phylum Streptophyta; class Magnoliopsida; order Malpighiales; family Salicaceae; genus Populus; species Populus euphratica. The sequence goes on along the minus strand of NW_011500790.1, from coordinate 64,233 downwards.
CAATGTCATGTTTCCAAATGATAGCTTCATCAGTCCATTCCTACAATTAATCAATGCATTAGAAGTTGCAAGAAATGGACGTCCTAAAATAACAGGAAATGAATTACATGCTTCAACAGGTTCTGTGTCCAAGATAATAAAATCCACAGGATAAATGAATTTATCGACTTGTACTAACACATCTTCAATTATTCCTCTAGGCACTTTTACAGATCTATCGGCAAGTAAAAGAGATGTTGTGCCGAGAATGATTCAAAAATCGGCAACAATGAGTCTGACGAAAATGGATGAAGGATGGGTCTGGTTGTATTGTCTTTCTTCTGGTGTTTAGGCTAGATTATAGTATTTTTAAGGTAAATAAAAATGGAGGATAAACTAGAGTGATACTTTGATAAGTCGATCTGGACGCCACAAACATCAATCTAGGATTTTGACGCCACACTCTTTGTGATTGAAGAGTGATAAGTCAGGTAGGGTTCTTCACAAATCAATTTGGAAGAATAACTCTTAATTCTCGGAATTAAGTTCAAATATTGGCCAAAAGTTGTTTATTACATATTCTGATGCCATATTTATAATGGAACATCCCTCCACACTTAGGAAAATTCAACATGACAGAAATCAAGTCCAAAACTTGGACTTTGACAAAGTAACCAGACAAATTACACTAGCACACATTTTCTGACTTTAATTGAAACATAAACAGACCGAATTTAAAATGGCTATAACTTCTTGCACAAAAGTCCAATGCAATCATGGTTGGACAATCTGGAAAGATCACGTTCTGAACTTGAAATCCACCTAGATTAGTCTTGTTTTCACATGCAATGGATGACTTCAAATTCGGGTTCAAATTTATCTACTGTTCTGACGTAAACAGGATCAATTTCTTAACTTATTTGCATTATCAACCCAAATTCAAGTAGTCCAGCATCAAAAGACCCATTAAGGGCTCTTCCCATCTTTATCCCTCCACACTTAGAAAAATTCAACATGACAGAAATCAAGCCCAAAACTTGGACTTTGACAAAGTAACCAGACAAATTATACTAGCACACATTTTCTGACTTTAATTAAAACATAAACAGACCGAATTTAAAATGGCTATAACTTCTTGCACAAAAGTCCAATGCAATCATGGTTGGACAATCTGGAAAGATCAAGTTCTGAACTTGAAATCCACCTAGATTAGTCTTGTTTTCACATGCAATGGATGACTTCAAATTCGGGTTCAAATTTATCTACTGTTCTGACGTAAACAACATCAATTTCTTAACTTATTTGCATTATCAACCCAAATTCAAGTAGTCCAGCATCAAAAGACCCATTAAGGGCTCTTCCCATCTTTAAGCTCCAATTGTAGGCAAATAAGCACCCTTGAACCAATTTGAAACTGATTGCCAAATTTTAACTCCGACGCAGCTTCAATCATTCCAATCTGACTCGTCAAGGTCCTTTGTAGTTGTTTCGCTCTCGCTCTTGTCATTGGACCATCTGAATCCTCTTGCATATTTGATTTACCTTTACGAGATGGATTATCATTCCCATGATGCACATCAAGAGATATAGAAGTTGGTTTTAACTCACCTAGATTGAGACTCTGAAAAACTGAATATGGAAGTAAATTCACACTAGCACCAAGATCAAGTAAGGCTCTTTCAATTTTATGCTCTCCAATAAAGCAAGAAATTGTAGGACAACCAGGGTCTTTATATTTCAAAGCATTATTGTTCTGAAGAATAGCACTTACTTGTTTGGCTAGAAAGGCTTTCTTTTTCACATTCAGTTTCCTCTTCATAGTGCATAGATCTTTCAAAAATTTAGCATAGGAAGGAACCTGTTTAATAGCATCCAACAATGGTATATTGATCCTTACCTGTTTGAAAATTTCAAAGATTTCAGAGTTGTGATTGACTTTCCTTTGTTTGGTCATGGCTTGAGGAAATGGAAGTGCTGGCGGTGAATCAGTTGTTTCTTTGCAATTTTCAGATTCATCCCCTTCCTTACCCTCAGAGATTGATTCATCATCTTTCTCATAAGGTTCAAGAGAGGGTTTTTCAATAACCTTACCACTGCGCAAAGTAGTGACTGATTTGACTTGATCCATGTGTTAGCTTCCGGAACTACTTGCATTTGCATTGTATTGCCCTTTGGGATTTTGTTGTGTTTGAGATGGAAACTTACCTTTATCTTGGAAACTGAGAGCAGATGTTAATTTAGCAAGAGTATCTTTAAAATCTGTCATGTTTTGAGCAAGTTGAGTATTGATTGTCTCTTGCTTTTCAATGAATGCATGCAATGTTTCCTCAAGATTTCTTCTAGGCGGTGGAGCATAAGGAGGTGCATATCCATGAGAATTTTGGAAATTGTGGTGTGCTTGAAACGGTGGTTGTGAAGTTTGTGCATTGTTGTTCTCACTCTTCCAATTGAAATTTGGGTGATTTCTCTCTTCCAACTGAAATTTGGGTGATTTCTCCAACCAGGGTTGTATGTTTGGGAGTATGGGTTGTGGTTGGCCCTTTGGAAACTGTTTAAAGCATGGGCTTGTTCATGGAGACATTCCTTAAAAAAAGGCAAGGTTGGACAGTTACTGGTTGAGTGTTCATTTGTTTCACAGATTTGACACACAATGTTTTCAATAGATTTTAATTGACCACTCTTTTTCAATTCTAGTGCCTCGACTTTTCTAGCTAAAGATGCAAACTTGGCTCGAAGGTCATGATCTTCCCTAAGGTTGTACATACCTCCACTAGATGTATGAGGTTGAGTTTTACTCGGTGCCTCATATGTACCCGCGGTGTCCCAATTTTGAGCATTTTCAGCTAACAAGTCTAAGTACTCCATTGCTTCATCAGGGTCTTTATCTTCAAAAGTTCCATTGCACATCAATTCAACCATTTGCCTATCTTTAGGTGTTAACCCTTCATAGAAATGTGAAACCAATCTCCATGTTTCAAAACCATGATGAGGGCAAGTACTAAGCAAGTCTCGATACCTATCCCAACATTGGTAAAATGTTTCTCCTGGTTTTTGAGTGAAAGTGGTGATTTGTCTCTTGAAAGAGTTTGTTCTATGAGATGGGAAAAACTTCTTCAAAAACTGTTGTTGCATTTCATCCCAAGCATGAATGGATCCTGGTCTTAAATTTTGTAGCCATGTTTTAGCTTTATCTTTTAATGAAAAAGGAAAAAGCTTTAATCTAATGGTGTTCATGCTACAATTTAAATTATTATATGTGTTGCAGACCTCCTCAAATTCCCTTAAATGCAAGTATGGATTTTCTAAATCTAAGCCATGAAAAGAAGGTAAAAGTTGAATAATACCTGGTTTAAAATTAAAATGAGATGCATCAGGAGGGAAAACTATGCATGATGGTGCACTTGTTCTTGTGGGATTCATGTGGTCTCTAAGTGTTCTAGCACAGTTATTCTCATTATTTTCATTATGAAGTGATTGATTATCTTCTTCAGCCATATTTTCTGAAAATGATGAGGATACCCTACAAAGTCTACCACTTGATGTACGTGACCACACTCTCATGCACGTGTAGGAATAAAATAAAAAAGAAGAAGAAAGCAAAAGAAGGAGGAAGAAAACAAAATAAAAAAAGAAATAAAAGAAAAGAAACAAAGTTATATACAAGAAAAGTGAAAAGAGAAAATAAAATAAATACTATAATTTATACAAGAACTTACCTCCCCGGCAACGGCGCCAAAAACTTGACACGACTAAAAGATTGATGTCTTCTCCCAAGTGCAGGAGTGTCGAAGTAATAAATAACCCGGCAAGACCGGGGTCGAACCACAGGGAGGTTAATTGTACAAATTATAAATAACAACCACAGGGAGGTTATTTGTACCGGGGTCGAACCACAGGGAGGTTAATTGTACAAATTATAAACAACAATTATAAAACAACAATAACAACAACAACAACAACAATAATAATAATAATAATAGTGGTAGTAGTACTAATAATAATAATAATAATAATAATAATAATAATAATAAAGAAAGAGAAGAAGAAGAAGATGATGATGATGAGAACTTAGAGATGGAAAATTAATGTAAGGATTAAACAATAATAATAACAAATGTCAAGGTTAGATGTTCCACTAATGGTATATCAAACAAGTATAGTATAAACTCTTATTATTGAATTAGAAACCACACACAAAGGAGGTTCCAATCAGATTATATATTGTTAACATGATTACATTAGTCATCTTATTCAATTAATGCTAATACTTGTAAATCTCGTCAAGCATTCATGATTATAACTTATGTTAACAACAAATCGAGTTCCTTTCATAGCTCAGGTGTCGGTTATACCATACATTATGGGCTATAAAAGTGCCAAGCATTCGTTGTACCAAGTGTTATACAACATAAACCAAGATTAGTCATTTAACAAGCAAAGTATTAAAGAGTGAACAAGATAACAAATATAAAACATGTTAGTATCAAACATTAAAGTCCATATTCAGTTTACATTATACTTATTCTTACACCATTAGTGTAACCTTTTCACCTTGACATAATTAACTTAGCTAGACATAATGAAAGAAAGAAAAATGGATAAACAGAATAAGAACATAAAAGCTAACTAAGTAAAGGAAAGGAAATGAAAGGCATAAACTTAATATTAATGAAAGCAAAGCATAAACATTACAAAAAATACAAAAAGAGAAAGGAAGAGCATGATCTTGATCTGGAAACCAAGATGCCTAAATTCATGGCAAATGCCTCCTTTTATAGGCCAAAATTGGAAACTATTGATTTGATGACTAATTGATAAGTGGGTGGCCAACTTTTGACTTGGTGACAATCCTTATCTTCTCTTGTCTGCCCAAAACGTCATTGATATCTTCTCTTGTCTGCCCAAAATGACAATCCTTATCTTCTCTTGTCTGCCCAAAATGTCATTGATAACGTCAAAAAGGGAGGCAGTTGCAAACATGAAAGTTGTAGGAAATTGTCTCAGCTTTCTTGTGTAAAAAATTCAGCTCATTTGGACTTCTAGAACTCCAGATATGGCCAAAATACCGAACAGTGCTCGGCCTGGAAGACAGATTCGGGCTTCTTTGTTGTTGCTACAATTTGAACTTGCAAATGGCCTTTTTAGATCTTGGGCTCCATATGAAAGTTGTAGGCCTATGTCTTACCTTTCCATCCATATAAATTGGACCTAAATCTGAGATATATAGCTCCAGATATGACCCAATTACCGAACAGTGTTCCGGTATGAATTGCACCGACATCTCTTTTCTAAGTTTGGCCATCTCTTTATCCTTGCAATTTATGTTCTTAAAGTCATCAATCAATCCTTTCATTTATGTGATAGGCCTGCATTAAAAATAGACATTTACCACAAATTAAAGGTATCTTATATTATTAGATATATTATTATAAAACATGCTTTGGTTAAGGACTTATTGATACTTCAAGTGCAAAATGATGATATAAAACCATGATAAAAATGCACTTTTAAGTACTAATCACACCCCCCCAACCAGCTTATTACTAATCCCTAGTAATCAAAGCGTTAAATAGAAAAACATTACTAGTCCCTAGTAATCAAAGCGTTAAAATAGAAAACAAATTTGCAAATTCCACAAAGCAAGGTATTCATCATTTAACTTCCATTAATCTATCCAGATAAACAAACTCTCATTAAATTTATATATCTGCTCAATACCTCTTAACAAGATATTAATAAACCTTTCTTTTATGCTCAATGTATCAACACATAATTATGGGGCTTTTCTTAGAAGAAAACAAAATTTTTGTTCTAATATTTAAGGTTAACTTCCTTGGGTTGGGATTACTATTTTTGTCTTCTTTTTTTTTCTTTTTTCTTTTTTTCTTTTTTTTTAAATCTATATACATATAATTTAAAAACATCATGCATCTTTAACCCATGTAACGAGCTTTCAGCTAATGACTCCCAGACCAGTTGGTCTTAGGGCATTAAGTGTTAAGACACCCCAACGAGTTTAGTAACTCGGGTCGCAGATACTGATATGTAGATAGTGCAATGTTTGATTCCCTTAAGCTTTTGTCCTCAACCCATGTAACAAGCGTTGGGCCAATAGCTCCCAAGTCAGTTGACTTTAGGGTATTAGGTGTTAAAATACCCCTTCGGGCTTAATTGCTTAGGTTAGGGAGGCTACGAAACCAAACTTATCTACATTTTTATTATCATCATTTTTTTTTCTTTTTCTTTTTCTTTTTTTTTCTTTTTTTTTCATGTTTTTTCTTCTTTTTTTTTTTTTTTTTTTTTTTTTTTTTTTTTTTTTTTTTTTTTTTAATTATATACAATCCCTTTCCCTTAGTTGTTACCTTTAACAAAAGAACATAAATAATGTAATAATCCAATATGCAACCCACAATCATATGTTAAAGTGTGTGTGTGTAAATTAAGGTTTAAGAATACATGTTAAATAAGTATATGAGCAGAATTAAGTGGTAACAATACGAGAGTTTGTAAACCTGAATATTTCAGGAAGTATTATAATAGACCTTGTTAAGAATGGTTACTAAGATGCGTCTCAAGAGCCACTTTAACAAAAGAACTCCTTTACTCTGCCATCCTAGCAACAACAATTATGCACATGCTTTATGAAATGAAAAACAATTTTTTTTTTATCAACTACTACCCTCTCCCCCCAACCAAAATGAGACATTGTCCTCAATGTTCTAAGGTAGAAAGATAAAGTATAGAAGATATCACCTGAAATAACAAACACCGACAAACCTGAAACACACTGAAACAAAAATAAGAAATAACAAAACACAATAATAAAACCAAAAGACACAAAAATTCACAAATGAAGGCTCAAATCCAATCTAAGCTTTTTACAGCTTTCCTTAGATGACCAATTTATGCGACTCATGGAAGGATCAATCATAGGAATGAAAGATTGTAGTTGGTCAATTAATTGTTCAGCAGTAGCAGCAAAGATTATGATTTGTCGTGCAGAAGATGTTAGAAATTCCTGTTCCACAGCATGATCAAGAAAAGACAACAACTTATCATAATAACCATTAACATTTAACAAACCTATGGGTTTATGGTGAATATGCAATTAAGCCCAAGAGGAAATATGAAAGATCTCTTCCAATGTGCCTAGACCACCTGGTAAAGCAATGAAGGCATCAGCATGGTTAAACATTGCATTCATTCGAGCTGACATTGTGGAGACCTGAAGTTCCTCTCCAATTGTTTTTCCAATGATATCCCCTTGTGCCAAAGCTTCAGGGACGATTCCTAAAACTTGACTACCTCCTAAAAATACAGCTATTGACACACCTCTCATTAACCAAAGACTGCCTCCCCCATACACTAAATGAATCTTTCTCTCAGCTAGCACCTGACCAAGATGATTTGCTGATTCTAAAAACTCCTTTTCTTTCCCAGGACTAGATCCACCGAAAACACAAATATTTCTTATTTGATGACTTGAGAAATTTTCCATTTCTACACACTTCTGTATTTGTTGAATGTATGGGTTGAGTAGAAATGAAAGGAAGGAAAAGAGGGTTTTATAGATGAGGAATTAGAAAGGCAACATAACACCTATATGTAGGCCAGCTGGAGTCTCACACACTCTCTCTCTCTTTTTATTTATTTATTTATTTACTTTTGAAAAAAAAAACATGTGTATGTATAGGTAGTTGTGATTGTGGCTCACATCTTCCCTTGGTTTTACGTCCAAGAACGGCTTAAACGCCCTCTATGGGTCGGGGATAGGCTTCCCATCCAGTTTTCTTAAAAACTGGCAAACAGGGTCTTTTTTAGTCAGATTCCCAAGACTAAGTCGATCATGTTCTTTATGAAATAGTGGCCATAAGTCATGAATTCACGATGCACATCTCCACTAGGATGCGTCTCAAGAGTCAATAGAAGATTATCTAAAGACTCCTTACTCAGGCCATCCTTAATGAATTGTATTTTATCTTCACGGTTTATAGATACCATTCCTAAAGAACGACATTGTGTATTACAAGTCCATCTAGCACATCGATGACAGACATCCAGTCGTTTTGCACGACGCTTCTTTGCAAAAGTGATTTTACTTGTTCCAAGCATGTGTGAAATAAAGAAATTAGAGGACTCACCTGATAATCGGACCTTTGCTTCAATCAACCAGCGAATATCTTCAAGAATTCCATGATTCATTAACAATCTCAATCTTGCACATCTAGCATGGTAAATTTTTGTAATCGCATTCTGAGGCAGAGCGGGAAAATACTTTTTCAATTTTTCAAGATTAGTGTCCATTTTCAAATGAGATTTGGAAGAGAGATTCAAATAATTGCACAAATATATACACAGATATCAGTTATTGTGGGAAACTGAAAGAACCGACTTAAGTCACGGAGTACCGTAATCCGCCATTTGACCGGGGTGAGAGAAACTAGCAAAAATCACTTAAAAAGAAACACAAAAACAATGTAAGAAAAACAAAATAATCAACCTTTATTTACAAGATCATTCAAACCAGTTGATTCATTTTCACTAGGAAAATTATCAAAGTAAGCTTTCAAACGATGTCCATTTTCCTTAAAAATATTGTCATTCATTATATTCTCAATATCACAGGCCCCATAAGGATTGTTCCATCTTGATCTTAGCTCTTTAGGGAATGAATAGAGTTGAGAATTATAAAACAAAACTTTTTGACCAGTGTCAACTTTTTGACAATTTTCACAAGTTTTGCAGAATGCATGCGTGCCTTTGAACATGGTGGGCCAATAAAATCCATTTTGAAAGATTTTTGTAGCCGTCTTTTTCAACGAGAAATAACTTCCACATGCTCCAGAATGACAAAGTTTAATGACACTACTTACCTCATTGTCGGGAATGAATCTTTGAAATATTTGATCAGGACAATATTTGAATAAGTTAGGGTCATCACAATAAAAGTTCTTCACTTCGTTCAAAAACTTTTCTTTGTCTTGGGTACTCCAATCAGCTGGCAAATCTCCTAAAGCAAGAAAATTGATATTTTTATCATACCAAGGCATTGGACTAAGAGAAAGTAAGGATTCGTTAAGAAAGTAATCATCGATTGGTGTGATGTCAGATGTCAAATTTGTTGTCACTGTTGACAAAAGATTCGCATCAACATTTTCGGTGCTTGTTTCATCCGTGATTTCTTCCTCAGAATAAATCATTTGCAACTCTTCAGTTTCATCTAATTCATTTTTACTTAAAGTAGATTCAAGTTGATCATAAACTAATTCATCAATATGATCTACTTCTTGTAAATCATTATCATCTCCAGGTTGCTTGCAAATGTTGAAAATATTCATCTCCAATGTCATGTTTCCAAATGACAGCTTCATCAGTCCATTCCTACAATTAATCAATGCATTAGAAGTTGCAAGAAATGGACGTCCTAAAATAACAGGAAATGAATTACATGCTTCAACAGGTTCTGTGTCCAAGACAATAAAATCCACAGGATAAATGAATTTATCGACTTGTACTAACACATCTTCAATTATTCCTCTAGGCACTTTTACAGATCTATCGGCAAGTAAAAGAGATATAGAAGTTGGTTTTAACTCACCTAGATTGAGACTCTGAAAAACTGAATATGGAAGTAGATTCACACTAGCACCAAGATCAAGTAAGGCTTTTTCAATTTTATGTTCTCCAATAAAGCAAGAAATTGTAGGACAACCAGGGTCTTTATATTTCAAAGCATTATTGTTCTGAAGAATAGCACTTACTTGTTCGGCTAGAAAGGCTTTCTTTTTCACATTCAGTTTCCTCTTCACAGTGCATAGATCTTTCAAAAATTTAGCATAGGAAGGAACCTGTTTAATAGCTTCCAGTAAAGGTATATTGATCCTTACCTGTTTGAAAATTTCAAAAATTTCAGAGTTGTGATTGACTTTTCTTTGTTTGGTCATGGCTTGAGGAAATGGAAGTGCTGGTGGTGAATCAGTCGTTTCTTTGTAATTTTCAGATTCAACCCCTTCCTTACCCTCAGAGATTGACTCATCATCTTTCTCACAAGGTTCAAGAGAGGGTTTTTCAATAACCTTACCACTGCGCAGAGTAGTGACTGATTTGACTTGATCCATGTGTTGGCTTCCGGAACTACTTGCATTTGCATTGTATTGCCCCTTAGGATTTTGTTGTGGTTGAGATGGAAACTTACCTTTCTCTTGAAAACTGAGAGCAGATGTTAATTTTGCAAGAGTATCTTTAAAATCTGTCATGTTTTGAGCAAGTTGAGTATTGATTGTCTCTTGCTTTTCAATGAATGCATGCAAAGTTTCCTTAAAATTTCTTGTAGGAGGTGGAGCATAAGGAGGTTCATATCCATGATAATTTTGGAAATTATGGTGTGTTTGAAACTGTGGTTGTGAAGTTTGTGCATTGTCACTCTTCCAACTGAAATTTTGGTGATTTCTCCAACCAGGATTGTATGTTTGCAAATATGGGTTACGATTGGGCCTTTCAAAACTGTTTAAAGCATGGGCTTGTTCATGGAGACATTCCTTAAAAGAAGGCAAGGTTGGACAGTTACTGGTTAAGTGTTCATTTGTTTCACATATTTGACATGCAATGTTTTCAATAGATTTAAATTGACCACTCTTTTTCAATTCTAGTGCCTCGACTTTTCTAGCTAAAGATGCAAACTTAGCTTGGAGGTCATGATCTTCCCTAAGGTTGTACATACCTCCACTAGATGTATGAGGTTGAGTTTTACTCGGTGTCTCATAAATACCCGCGATGTCCCAATTTTGAGCATTTTCAGCTAACAAGTCTAAGTACTCCATTGCTTCATCAGGGTCTTTATCTTCAAAAGTTCCATTGCACATCAATTCAACCATTTGTCTATCTCTAGGTGTTAACCCTTCATACAAATGTGAAACCAATCTCCATGTTTCAAAACCATGATGAGGGCAAGTATTAAGCAAGTCTCGATACCTATCCCAACATTGGTAAAATGTTTCTCCTGGTTTTTGAGTGAAAGTGATAATTTGTCTTTTGAAAGAGTTTGTTCTATGAAATGGAAAAAACTTCTTTAAAAACTGTTATTGCATTTCATCCCAAGCACGAATGGATCCTGGTCTCAAATTTTGTAGCCATGTTTTAGCTTTATCTTTTAATGAAAAAGGAAAAAGCTTTAATCTGATGATATTCATGCTACAATTTGAATCATTATATATGTTACAAACCTCCTCAAATTCCCTTAAATGCAAGTATGGATTTTCCAATTCTAAGCCATGAAAAGAAGGTAAAAGTTGAATAATGCTTGGCTTAAAATTAAAATGAGATGCATCGGGAGGAAAAACTATGCATGATGATGCACTTGTTCTTGTGGGATTCATGTGATCTCTAAGTGTTCTAGCACGATTATTCTCATTATTTTCATTATGAAGTGATTGATTATCTTCTTCGGCCATGTTTTCTGAAAATGATGAGGATACCCTATAAAGTCTACCACTTGATGTACATGACCATACTCTTATGCACGTGTAGGAATAGAATAAAAAGAAGAAGAAACCAAAAGAAGGAGGAAGAAAACAAAATAAAGAGAAACAAAAGAAAAGAAACAAAGTTATATACAAGAAAGGTGAAAAGAGAAAATAAAATAAATATTATAATTTGTACAATAACTTACCTCCCCGGCAACGGCGCCAAAAACTTGACACGACTAAAAGATTGATGTCTTCTCCCAAGTGCAGGAGTGTCGAAGTAATAAATAACCCGGCAAGACCGGGGTCGAACCACAGGGAGGTTAATTGTACAAATTATAAATAACAATAATAATAGTAATAACAATAACAATAATAATAATAATAGCAATAATAATACTAATAATAATACTACTACTACTACTAGTAGTAGTAATA
>NW_011500790.1:0-52306 GCF_000495115.2 Populus euphratica | reverse complement strand
TAATAGTAATAATAATAATAATAATAATAATAATAATAATAATAAAGAAAGAGAAGAAGATGAGAACTTGGATTAATGGGAACTTTGAGATGGAAAATTAACGTATGGATTAAACAACGATAACAAACAATGTCAAGGTTAGAGGATTCATTAATGGTATGTCAAACAAGTATAGTATAAACTCTTATTATTCAATTGGAAACCACACATAAAGGAGGTTCCAATCAGATTATAGATTGTTAACATGATTACATTAGTCATCTTATTCAATTAATGCTAATACTTGTAAATTTCGTCAAGCATTCATGATTATAACTTATGTTAACAACAAATCAAGTTCCTTTCATAGCTCAGGTGTCGGTTATACCATACAGTATGAGCTATGAAAGTGCCAAGCATTTGTTGTACTAAGTGTTATACAACATAAATCAAGATTAGTCATTTAACAAGCAAAATATTAAAGAGTAAACAAGATAACAAATACAAAACATGTTAGTATCAAACATTAAAGTCCATATTAAGTTTACACTATACTTATTCTTACACCATTAGTGTAACCTTTTCACCTTGACATAATAAGCTTAGCTAAACATAATGAAATAAAGAAAAATAAATAAACAAAATAAGAACATAAATAAGATAAAAGTTAACCAAGTAAAGGAAAGGAAATGAAAGGCATAAACTTGATATTAATGAAAGCAAACATAAACATTACAAAAAGAGAAAGGAAGAGCATGATCTTGATCTGGAGACCAAGATGCCTAAATGCATGGCAAATGCCTCCTTTTATAGGCCAAAATTGGGAACTATTGATTTGATGACTAATTGATGAGTGGGTGGCCAACTCTTGACTTGATGACAATTCTTATCTTCTCTTATCTGTCCAAAACGTCATTTATAATGTCAAAATTGGAGTCACTTGAAAACATGAAAGTTGTAGGAAATTGTGTCAGCTTTCTTGTGTAAACAATTCAGCTCATTTGAACTTCTAGAACTCCAGATATGGCCAAAATACTGAACAGTGCTCGGGCTGGAGGACAGATTCGGGCTTCTTTGTTGTTGCAACAATTTGGACTTGAAAATGGTCTTTTTAGATCTTGGGCTCTATATGAAAGTTGTAGGCCTATGTCTTACCTTTCCATCCATATAAAGTAGACCTAAATCTGAGATCTATAGCTCTAGATATGACCCAATTACCGAACAGTGTTACAGTTTGGATTGCACCGACATCTCTTTTCTAAGTTTGGCCATCTCTTTATCCTTTCAATTTCAGTTTTTAAATTCATCAATCAATCCTTTCATTTATGTGATAGGCCTACATTTAAAATGAACATTTACCAAAAATTAAAGGTATCTTATATTATTAGATATATTATTATAAAATATGCTTTAGTTAAGGAGTTATTGATACTTCAAGTGCAAAATGATGATATAAAACCTTGATAAAAATGCACTTTTAAGTACTAATCAGGAGCCGGGAAAACCTTTAAGTTTCACCATCCCTACACTTGAGGCCCTTACTCAATTTGGTGTTGCTACAGTCTCTGCTGAAAATATTAGAGAAGGGAAAGCATCATATAGCTTAACGATATTTTAAACATTGTCCTAGCATATTAGGTTATGATGCAAAAATGCTTAAACACATACATGTCGATGCAATATTTACTCTTACTTGGATCACAATACTTAAATAATGTTGTTACATATAAAATATAACATAATATTTACAACAATTTGGCATGTTTTATTATTTCTTTATACAGTAATGTTGGTTAATAAAATCTCGTATATTTCATTGCCAATATATAATCACAGTATATTGCTAATAACTCTTATTATTTTACACCATAAATGGAACCTTATTTTCTAGAAGCAAGCAATCACATACACAACTTCTTGGATAAGCCTTCTATAAAAAATCTATATATGAGCACTTTTTGAGATGAGAAGTTAACAACTAGGTATACATGAAACTCCAAAATCATACACATACATAAATTCATAGTTTTAAGTAAAAATTTAAATAATTTAAAATTTTAATACAAACATTCATAATATCCATAGATTTTCATCAACCAATAATTAATAAATTTAAAAAAAATAATATATCAGTGTTTCACCTTAAACAAAAAAATATCTTAATTGATAATTTTATTAACAATGCTTACACTTGATTTTTCTCAAATTCAGTAATATTTTAGTTAATGTTAAATTAAATCACATCTTATAATCTCTCAATTAAAGAACGTAAAAACAATTAGCAATAAAAGATGTATTGTAAGAGTTTTACATTTTTAAATTATTAGCTAGTTATTAATGAAGTTATTTTGATAATTTGTTATATAAAGTTTGAAATATAGATTAAGAAATATATTAAATAATATTCTAATTTTTTTTTAATTATGTTAATTAGATTAATATGGATGATCAATCATAGATGTATCGTCGTCATAGGGATAGTCATATTTGTCCAGAATTTATTGCAGGTGTATGACGATTTATCAATTTTGCATTTTCAATTGATGAAAATGTATCTGGACACAAAATTAGATGTTCTTGTGTTAGATGCAAAAATCAAAAAAATTTAATGGAATAAAATGTTTATAAACACCTATTTTCAAAAGGATTTTTACCTGATTATGAAAATTAGACTATACATGGAGAGCCTTGTGTTTCAAAACCAATAATTATCGGACCTTCATCAGTTGGGTGCAGTCATGTTGTGAATGATGTTTTTTAAGAAAATTCATATAGAAATATGGTTTAGCATGCAATGGGGTTTGGTGATACATACTCCAATGATATGGTTTCTAGTATTATAGTAGTAGAAGAATTTTCGAATCTCGAGGCAGATAAATTTTATAAATTATTTAAAGCTGCAAAGGAGTCTTTATGGGATGAGTGTACTAATCAATCTAAATTATCTGCTTGTATACAATTACTTAACATGAAGTCAACTATAAATTTAACTTAAACTACCTTCAACAAATTTACTGAATTTATAAAAAGTTGCATGCCTGATAATGGAAATTTGGTTTCAAGTTTCTATGATGCCAAGAAATTTATGTGGCTATTTGGACTTGGTTATGATAAATATGATGTGTGTCCTAATTATTATATATTGTACTATGGAGTAGATGCAATGAAAATAAATTGTGACTTTTATAGAAGTTTACAACACAAACCTAGAAATCCTACTAGTAAAGGTTCTAATAAGTCAGAGAAACAATTCTAATACTTTCCTTGACACCAAGACTTCAAAGGCTAATCATGTCTCCACATCATGCCAAAGATATGATATGACATCATTTTCATAGGTTAGATGATGGAGTTATGGTGCATCCATCTGATAGGGAGGCATGAAAGAAGTTTAATTAAGACCATCAAGACTTTGAATCAGATCCATGAAATATTCGGTTAGTATTATCCACTAATGGTTTTCGTCCGTTTAACATGTCTTTAAATATCTACTCTTATTAACCAGTAATTATGACTGTTTATAATTTGCCTACTTGAAAGTGTATGACCCAACCATTCATGTTTTTTTCAATGATTATTCCTAGGCCGAAGAATCCAGGGAAAAAGCTTGATGTTTTCCTATGACCATTAATTGATAAGTTGAAAAAGTTATGACTTGATGGTGTTAATACCTATTATATATATAGGAAGGAAAATTTTCAATTAAGGGCAACTTTGATGGGAACCATTAGTGATTTTTCAGCTTCTGGTATGTTATCGGGTTAGAGTACTCATGGCAAGTTATCTTGTCCTTATTAAATGGAGCATAGCAAAGCCTTTAGATTAAAGCATGGGGGGAAAATAACCTTTTTTGAATGTCATCGATGATTCTTACCTATAGACCACCCATATAGATATCAATTAGACAAGTTTTTGAAAGGAATAAGAGAATGGCTCCCTTCTTTACCTCGTTGATCTTGTTCAGAAATGTTTTTTGAAGTGTCTAATTTTACAGAGGTGCATGTTAAAAGTTCATCTCACAATGGCAAAATACCAGGCTTTGGTGTTAAACATAATTGGGTGAAGAAACGTATTTTCTAGGAGCATTCATATTGACATACAAATTTGATTCGTTATAATCTTGATGTCATACACATTGAAAAAAATTTCTTTGACAATATTTTTTATACAATAATGGATTGTCCTGATAGAAGCAAGGACACTGTAAAGGCTAGGTTAGATATTCAATTGTATTATAAGAAGCCTAACTTACATTTTCAAAAAGATGTAAGTGGTCGCAGGGGTAGAGCTAGGATTATTTAACAAGGAGGGCCAAAACTAATATAACAAGGTATAATTTTTTACATGTCAACCGCACTAACATATAAAAATAAAATTAACATATTAAAAAAATTGATATATAAAAGCAAATCTAACATACAAAATAGGATTATTAATTCCTAAAGAAGAAAATTTAAATTGAATTAAAGTTGGGTATGTGCTTTTTAAAGAACTTAATTTAGCTAGAAAAATCATGTCAAATTGTATATTAGACCTAGTGATAGTAAGGTACATGTGAGAAAAAAATTAATAATTTTGATGACTATGCTAAAAATAAAATATAAAAAAATCTAAGTATAAACACAAAAAGTCCATAAAATATATTGAATTTATTAAAAAAAACTACATTCACTGTAACAAGAAATAAAAAAATAGTAAAACTAGTAAATCTAGAAAAAAAATATAAGAAATATATATATAAACCTCATCAAATTCTTAACAAACATAAAAAATAAAAGATTTTTAATTTAGATCACTATTTACCTTATTTTGTTGAACAATGAATTAATTCCAAGCTTTATTTTAACATTTCTACATTGCTTTGTATTATTGTATTTTCTTTTTGTTAGGATTCTAGAGAAAAAAGATAGAAAAATGGTAAAGAAAAGTAATTAAATTGAAAAGGTTTTTTTTTTAACAACTTGGATGAAGAGATAATTTAATATTTAAAAATAATTAATGAAATAATATTTAAATACTGAATAAAAAAATATAAAATATTTTCCAGGGGTGTTTTGCAGGGGCCTGAGCCCCTGCTTGCCACCCCTTGATTCCGCCTCTAAGTGGTCGAGTTTACAAACCTAAAGACATTTATTATCCCTTTAGGAAACAGCAACAAGAACTATTATCATGGATGAAAGAATTAAGACAGATTCGGGCTTCTTTGTTGTTGCTACAATTTGGACTTGATAATGGCCTTTTTAGATCTTGGGCTCCATATGAAAGTTGTAGGCCTATGTCTTACCTTTCCATCCATATAAATTAGACCTAAATCTGATATCTATAACTCCAGATATGACCCAATTATCGAGCAGTGTTCCGGTTTGGATTGCACCGATATCTCTTTTCTAGTTTTGGTCACCTTTTTGCCCTTGCAATTTAAATTCTTAAAGTCATCAATCAATCCTTTCATTTATGTGATAGGCCTGCATTTAAAATGAACATTTACCACAAATTAAAGGTATCTTATATTATTAGATATATTATTATAAAACATGCTTTAGTTAAGGAGTTATTGATACTTCAAGTGCAAAATGATGATATAAAACCATGATAAAAATGCACTTTTAAGTACTAATCAGAATGCATATAATATTTCCTCAAGATTTCTTCTAGGAGAGGGAATATAAGGAGGTGCATATCCATGAGAGTTTTGAAAATTATGTTGTGCTTGAAATGGTGGCTGTGAAGTTTGTGCATTATTGTTACCACTCTTCCAACTAAAATTTGGGTGATTTCTCCAACTAGGGTTGTACGTTTTTGAGTACGGGTTATGACTTGGTCTTTGGAAACTATTTAAAGCATTGGCTTGTTCATGGAGACATTCCTTAAAAAAAGACAAAGTGGGACAATCATTGGTTGAGTGTTCATTGATTTCACAAATTTGACACACAATTTCTTGAACAGATTTTAATTGACCACTCTTTTTTAATTCTAGTGCCTCAACTTTTCTAGCTAAAGATGCAAATTTGGCTTGGAGGTCATGATCTTCCCTAAGGCTATATATATCTCTATTAGATATATGAGGTTGAGTTTTACCTGGTGCCTCACAAGTACTTGTGGTGTCCCAATTTTGAGCATTTTCAGCTAGCAAGTTTAGGTACTCCATTGTTTCATCAGGGTCTTTATTTTCAAAAGTTCCATTGCACATCAATTCCACCATTTGCCTATCTTTAGGTGTTAACCCTTCATAAAATTATGAAATCAATCTTCATGTTTCAAAACCATGATGAGGACAGGTATTAAGCAAGTCTTTATATCTATCCCAACATTTGTAAAATGTTTCTCCTGATTTTTGAGTAAAAGTGGTGATTTGTCTTTTGAAAGAGTTTGTTCTATGAGAAGGGGAAAATTTCTTTAAAAACTGTTGTTGCATTTCATCCCAAGCATGAATGGATCCTGACCTAATATTTTGTAGTCATGTTTTAGCTATATCTTTTAATGAAAAAGGAAAAAGCTTTAATCTGATGGTGTTCATGCTACAATTTAAGTCATTATAAGTGTTACAAACTTCTTCAAATTCTCTTAAATGCAAGTATGGATTTTCTAGTTCTAAGCCATGAAAAGTGGGTAAAAGTTGAATAATACCTGGTTTAAAATTAAAATGAGATACATCAGGAGGAAAAACAATACATGATGGTGCACTTGTTCTTGTTGGATTCATATGATCTCTAAGTGTTCTAACACGATTATTCTCATTCTTCTCATTATGAATTGATTGGTTATCTTCTTCGGCCATGTTTTTTGAAGAAAATGAGGATTTTCTAGAAAGTCTACCACTTAATGTACGTGTCCAAACTCCCACGCAAATACAAAAGAAAAGAAAAGAAAAAGGAAAAGGAAAAGGAAACAACAATTAGAAAAACAAATAAAAGTCAAAATAAAATAAAATAAAATATTTAATTTATACAATAACTTACCTCCCCAGCAACGGCGCCAAAAACTTGACACGATCAAAGAGTTGATGTCTTATCCCAAGTGCAGGAGTGTCAAAGTAAAATAACCCGGCAAGACCGAGGTCGAACCACAGGGAGGTGAATTATATAAATTACAAATAAAGAAAAAGATTTGAAGAGAATAATAACAGAAAGAGAGTTGAAGAAAGTTTTGGGATATGATATTGATGTAAGGATTAAAAAATAACAAAACATATGTCAAGGTTATAAGATTCACTAATGGTATTTCAAATAAATATAATATAAACTCTTTTTATTACTCAACTAGAAACCACACACAAAAGAGGTTCCAATCGGATGATTTCTCATTATTAGCTCATTATAAATTACTAACATGATCATATTAATCATCTTATCTAAGTAACACCATACTTATAAATATCATCAAGCAATCATGTTGCTAGTTTATGTTAACAACAAATCAAGTTCCTATCATAATAACGATGTCGGCCGAAGACTATGAAGGATCAAGCATTTGATGTACCAAGTATTATACAACACAAATATAAATTAACCATTTAATAAGCAAGGTATTAAGAATTAGTAAGATAAAAAGATAAAACATGTTAATAACAATCTTTCTTGGATATAAACATTTAAAGCCCATGTTGAGTTTATATTATACATATTCTAACACCGTTAGAGAAACCTTTTCACCTTAACATAATTAACTTAGCTAAACATTAAGAAGGAGAAAAACATAAATAAACAATATAAGAACATAAACATAATATAAGCTAACTAAGTATAGGAAAGGAAATGAAAGAGCATAAACAAGAGATTACTATAGCATGAAAGAAAACTTGAACATTACAAAGATGTAGAGAGAAAGCAAGAAGATAACTTTGATCTGAAAATTAATATGACTAAATACATGGAAAATACCTCCTTTTATAGGCTAAGTTTCAGAACTATTGATTGATTGAATAATTGGTGGGCATCCATTGATTTGGTGGCTGGTTTTTGACATTAATGGTTGCTGTTTTTTTGATAATGTGGACTGATTATTGATATTGTTGGCTGGCCAAAATGTCATTGCTAACATCAGAATTATAGCCAACTAAATTATGGAAGTTGTGGGCAATTGTCTCAGCTTTCCAACAAAAAAAACCAGAGCTCATTTGGACTTCTAGAACTCAAGATATGAGCCAAAAACTGAATAGTGTTTGAGCTGCAGGACAGCTTTCGACGTCTTCTTTGTTGCTAACATTTGAAGTTGAAAATGGCAGAACTGAGTCTTTGAGTCCATATAAAAGTTATAGGTCTATGTCTTACCTTTCCATCCATATAAAATAGACCTAAATTTGATAACTACAGCTCCAGATATGATCCAATTACCGAACAGTGTTCGAGTTTGGAATGCACCAGCAACACTTTGCTAAGTTTGGCCTTCTCTTTATCCTTTCAATTTCAATCCTTAAACTCATCAATCAATCCTTTTATTTATGTGATAGACTTGCATTTAGGATGAACATTTACCATGAATTAAAGGTATATTATATTTTTAGACTTGCTAATATAAAACATGCTTTTGTTACGAAATTTAACGATACTTTAGGTGCAATATGATGACATAAATCCTTAATGAGAATGCACTTTTAAGTACTAATCAATGATGAAGGAGATGATTGTAATGTTAGAGATTCAAAGGATTGAGATGACATCCCTTCAATTCATGGTTCAACATCTTCTTCAATGCATCATAAGCAACGAGTTTAAAAGAAGGGTTTTGACACACATAAGGATCCAATTACCAAAAACAAAAAGCCTCATTTATATGGAACAACAAAGTAAGTTGAAATTTACAAAGTTATTGTGTTTTATAATTATTTTTTAAGCTTTATTAATTTAATGAATCTTTGTCATTTTTTTAAGCTTTAATAACTCATCGTGTAGGCGTGAGATCGGACTTATTTCGAGATCAAATTTTAAAGGACCATGGCATAATTAGAAAAAAGTTAGTTCAACTTATAAGGATGAACTCTTTAAAGAGTTTAAGGTACGAGATTATACATTTTTATTTTAGACATAATTATGTTGACTTATTAATTAATATTATGAGACTTGAATATATTAATAAATATATGTATTGGGAGATTATTTGTTGGGTGGGATGTGATCCAGGATGATTGGATCAATATGGGAGTTATAATGATATATAATAAAAGTGTTGTCAATAACTTGGTACCAATAACAATAGAGGAGACTCTGATCAAATTTTTAAAAATAAATTCCATAATTTTAGACATATCATTCAATAGTTGACGTAAGTAAAAAAAATGTTTGAGATTTCATGATATTATATTTGAGGATGTTACATTCTTTTTTTTAATGCACACCATATCTTAGATACAAAAATTATTACTGTAGTAAAAAATAGTTTTTTTATGGAAGTGAAGACCAAAATGAAATACGAACCTCTTAAAAACAATTAATGTAAAGAATAGTTTTTTATTGATTGAAAACATAAATAAATATATAATTATTTTTGCATCTCTAACAACTTCAATTAGGTTAGAACATGTCATGTTACTATGATATAAGACAAATTAATTATATTTTCGGAATATATTAAGAAATGGTAAGGTATATACCAAAAAAATATTATAATAATTAGAATATAAGACATTAAATTCTATTTTATGATGGAGTTAAGAAGTTTTTATTTTATCAATATTTTTTGTTCATCTTTTTTACTTTTGATTGTGTGATTGTAATTATATAGGCTAGTTAACAACTATGTTGAGCTTTGTTTTTTTATATAGAAAAAATATATTTTTTTTAGGATGATGAACCAATTGTTCGTAAGATTTGAAAAGATAAGACTAAAATTACTTTGAACCAGCAGTTGACACAAGCTTGTAAATCTGATTGAAATACCACAAATATTATTAATTGCATTAATAAAGGTCCGTTTGAATATACAATGATGATTGGAATCAAATGATTAAAGAAATTTGGTCCACCCTAGAATTTCAAAGGAGATCAAAATCTACAACAAATTATCGGCTAACTGAAACAAATGGTAAATTAAACATTTATTCTAGAGATACGGTGTCATTTGCATCATATCGAAATAGCATGGTGAGGATTGTTTATATTTGTTACAATGGACTTTAAATTTTTATATTTATATTTTCTAATATTTTTTATTTGTTGATAGCAAGAAAAGGCATATGGGAAAGAACCTTTATGGGATGATGTGTTTTTGGTGTTGTATCACAGTGCCAAGCAGCCTGAAACATTCATAGATAACAAGTCTAAAAAAGTTGCTGTAAGTATTTTTTAATGTAATTTAATATTATTTAAAATTTAAATGAATTTATTATTATATTTAATTATATTGTAGGAGAATTACAAAAGAGAGATGATTTCAAGATGTGGAGTTGATCAGCAAAATCATCCTTCATTTAATGAAGCAGCTTGGTGTGTGGCTATAAGAGGAGTTACAAAGGATAGAATAGATGGTGTTTGCCAAAATCCATGATTAATATGAGTGCTTCATCACAATCCTATATGATGGAGTCAACACCTCCTATATGAGTGCTCATCAATTCAAGCATTGAAAGAGCAAATAAAAGAAAGAGATGGTCATATTTTATCATTACAATAGGAGATGACCTCAATCAAAAAAATTTCTAGTAATATGGGATGCCAAGCTTGGGCATCAAAATATGAACCAAGGTATGTCGACACCTATGACTTTATCTATGCCGTCACATGTGGCTCCACATATGACAACACCTATGTATCCCCTGTCCAATCTAGTACATTGACTTAGGCCTTGACCACCATATATCGATCTCACCTTATAATGATCAGCATTGTTTTGGTTTGTTTCCACCACCACCTTTATGATAAAATATATTTATTAAATTGTGACTTATCTATTTTGATGTAAGTTTAATAAGATTTAGAAATTTATTATGAAATTTATTTTTATTTGTGTTATTATTTATAAAATAATTAATTTATGTTCTTTATATATTTATCTATAATTTTTTAAATACCCAGAAATAATTAAAAAAAATCAATAGATGGAAAACATAATTTAAAAAATTTCAACAAATCAATAACAAATCAATAAAAAAATTTCCATTAACGAATCAGTAACACAATATCCATTGCTGATCAGCAATAGAATATTTGTTGCTAATTTGTATAATCAACAACCAAATTTCAGCTACAGATAATCTATTATTATACAATCAGCAGTGGATAATTCATTGCTAAAAAATTAATATCTATTATTTCTATCTGAAATTACTTAATTTTATCAATAATAAATTTAAATATTATCTATAATGATTAGTTAGTTGCTAATAAGTTTTTTTTTTCTTTGTAGTGAGCCCCTATCTTTTATGCTAAAGCAATGAATTGTTTTCTTTTTTGTGGATTGCAACTTGCCCTTCTTTCTTTAAATCCAAGGCAAAGCTTTTGCCTTTCATCGACTCTAATTACTTATATGCCTTTAGGCTCTAACATCTTTAATCACACAATTTTTTCCTTCGATTAACACTCTACAGCTTTTTTTTAAGTAATTGAGTGACACTCAACAAAAGATGATTAATTTCAAGAACATATAAAACATCAAAAATTAATTTCAAACTCGTATGGCCTTCAGTTGCCACTGTTTCTTTGTGATCTTTTACTGCAATTCATTCTCCATTTCCAGTCCTCACTTTAGAAACAATAATTTTATCAAGTTCTTTGAAAAGCTTTTGATCAGAAGTCGTGTGGTCTGTATAACAAGCTTGCTTTTAATTACCTTTGATTTTCTTTGCTTCCTAACCTTATGATTTTTTATTTGTGCAGGTGTTGGATTGTTTGGTAGAGGTGGAACTTCATACTCTTGTTCAACAGCTTCCGACGGATCATTATCATTAACATAGAATAATTTTAGTGATCATTGTCTTGCAATTTATACATCATAATAGAATCAGATTTGCACAAAAAATCTGCTAGGAAATCAGTTTGTTAAGCAAAGAAATAGCGATAAACATAACAGTGCTATTAACTTATTTATTTTCCAAAGACTAGCAACGAACATCTTGTTAAAAGTAAAAAGTTGCTAGCAATTGCCTGAGTCTGCTAGTCATCATTGACATTGGTTATTGCCACTTTCATCCAATAAAATGAAGTTATATAGACATAAACATATACCATTTGCTGAGGCCATGATGACAACAAATTATGATGATACATTTGCTTTTCCTTCTTTTCCGTTCTGTGCTATAAGATATTTTTTATGAATGAGAAAAACTGCCCTTTGAGTTTACGTACCGACTGTTTTCATAAAGATTGACATTAGACCCATCAAATACATCTAGATATAACCTTATTTTATGATGGTGAATAACTATTTTCTAGCTACACGTTAACATTAATAGGGTTGATTTAAGCTTTTCATGCCAGACACTCGTAGAGATGGCTATTCTATCCTCGCTCTAACAGATAAGCAAGATGTCGCTGCTTTTAGGCTAATAGTTTCTAAGTATTGGCTCTACAGAAATCAACAGAAATGGATGAAATGGGTCGTCTGTAACTTTATGTTCATTTAAAAATCTAGAGGACGAAAAAGATTCACTTTTCATTGGTTGTGATCAAAAGCATGGTGCAAGGAGCCCTTTTGAAGAGCCGATTTAAACGCAAGGGAATAATATTTGAGCTCAATGGATGATGGGTAGTAACATAAATAATTTAAATTTATTATCGGGATCATGTTTAGAAACATAATTTGAATAGTCAGTAGATAAAGAGTCAATTTTGCAAATCAAAGAGTCAATTTTGCAAATCATAGGGATTGCATGTGAGCGACTAAATTTTGTTATTGGCAACAGCATAGAGAGCTGCATGCAAGTGGAAAAAACCATCAGTACGCACTTGCTGTGGGCGCTAATTGAAAGCTAGATGCAATAACAAATGCATGCACCAATGGAGATACAAATACATGACGATGAACTTGGATTTCTTAACTAGCCAAATCCTTAGCAACTATTTGTCACGTCAATGACCAAGCCAATTGGACGCAATCTTGTAGGATTAGAAAGAAATAATTTGCAACAAATTGATCAGGTGTTGAGCTTTTCCGTAACTTGATCAAGCTTACATTCAAAATCAATACTTGGCAACTTGCAAAGAGTGTTAGTTTTATTAAATTGAAATTGGAGCTATACAAAAAAGATAGATGGTAATTGTGGGATGACAGTTGCTTGGTGTTTAATCTTGAATAAAATATCCCCTGTTTATCTGAAATTCTTTGTTCTTTCTCTTTGTTTACTAGCTTTATAGCTATGATAGCTAGAGCATCGCATGTATCATGCTACAGCACAAGTGTCAACTTCACCTCTTAATTATACCAAAGATGTGTTAATTACTGATCATATTCTTTGGATGGCACGTGAATTATTTCCACGATGCAGTTTGGTTTACCTGGTGTCCCCATCCCCCATCTCACAGGCTCACACCCTTTGAGTCTGTGATGATGCGAAGCCTTATTTGTGGCGAGATATACACCGAGTCGCCAACTCAACTAAATACTGGGCTGATTAACATAACTATGACCATAAAATTTAATCCAGTTCAATTGTTTGATTGCTAGGTTAGGCATAACCTTGAATAGGAAGACAGCCGATATCTGCAGAAACTCGTGTGCTCAATGCGAGGTTAGGCATAACATGGTTCTTTGTTTAGTTTGTCACTTGATGAAGAAGTTGAGAAAACTTGAATATCAAAGCTATCTTGTGCTTGAATGTTTCCTTTCTATTTCCTTGCGTTATCAAATACAATTTCATGATGTTATGCTTTCATGGTCCAAGATTCAAACTAGCAGATACCCAATGCCACTGCTTTGCCATCTTAGCAGATTGTGCAAATCTCATCATTTCTTGCTATTGCACTACAGCAGTGTTAGGTTATCAGTACTACACGAAAGATTATATGTGTTTGTTGTGTAATTCAGTGCCACCAACAAGGTCCTATTTAGCGGCCAGGAATGAAGGGTGCACTCATTGTCTTTGAGAGACAGAGGCTGCAAAGTTTTATTTCCATGATTATAGGATAATATATTTTGATTCATGAGGTTTCAGTGACCTTCGAGCAAGACGAAACACTTGCTTAGTCTTAATGCAAGACACCTTTGTTTATTAATTAGCAGGAGATCCAATGAAAGCCGAGCTAGTCAAACTCTATGATGGCCACCATGCACCTTAATTCCTGGGTGATTGAGGTTCCACATCATACAAGTTCTTAGTTTATGTTAGCCGAACCTTGTAAACCTTCCAGAATTAGTAAGCCCAGCAGGGTCTAGTTTGGTTACTATACCCTAGACATCTAGCGTAGATGCGGTAACCCACATGGCTTCCATTTCTTTAAGCTATCTCGTTTGATGTGATTCTTAACTCACCTTTTCATCCTTCTTCCATTGTTGCTCGCATCTCGAGGGGTTAATAATTAATAAACTTAAATAGTAAATCAAAACTTTTGGGTTTAAAGTAAAGCGTCGCAGTGACGAGCTAGATGACGATTGCCGGGGGTAAATGTAACTTGTATTAGCAGATATCTTGATCTTAATCTTGTATTTCAAACCTTAATTTTGTAATATATAAAGCCAAACAACATCCTTCACGTAGCTCATTGTGTTCTTAAAGATTTTCTTAATCCTAGCATAATTGACGTAAAATCACACGAACCACATACTTAAGAATGATATTAACCACACACAGGATACAAGGACGAAACTTCCCCAGCTATCTGGGCTGCACAGACTCAAATGTAGGTGGCAAATGGTCAAAAATAATTCATGTCAACCAATCACATGGTTAAGATGGAGTAAGACCTACTTTCAGTTGTGATAAATATTTATTTTGAAAGTGTTTTTTATTTATAAATATATTAAAATAATATTTTTTATTTTAATACTAGTATATTAAAATATTTTAAAAATATTAAAAAAAGTTATGATTTTTAAAAGAAGACAACAAAAATAAACAATTCCTTTAAACTGTACTTTTAGAATGCAATAGAAAATCAATTCCTTTTGGTTTTTTTTTACTTTTTGCTTGTAAATATCTCACTACTTTACTCAGTTCAGATAAATATCATAATATTTTACGGTATAATAAGATTAAAAAAAAATGTGCTATGAAAAAAGGAAAAAGAATTAAAAAAAAAAAGATGCCACTTAGAAATTATGAATGGATGGGTTCTTCGTAGATTTCCTCTATATTTTCATGGGTTTCTTTTCTTTCTTTCTCTAATCTTATTCTTAACCATGGATTCATGGGGAGTTTTTCCGAAATTGGAAATGGATTCTTGCAGAGAGAAAAGTCAACCCGACCCCTTTGGTACACGTGTTGGTCCGACAAGAGATCATGGAGTGTGCTTTGTCGTGGCAGGTAGCCAACTGTCACAACGTAACACAATTGTAATAATAATAATCTAATCTGAAGTGGTAAGGACCCATTTCATTGGACCAATCACGTGAGAGGTTGGTGTCCCATACAAGGATCTGATAGGAGATATATCAGAGGCAGCTCAACTGATTCATGTATTCCTCGAAATGGGAGAAGAAGAATTAAAATAAAATGTTTGCATGTAAGTCCTCGTGATTGAAACTGGAAATTAGAGATGGTAATTGGATTCCATAATTAAGTTGCAAAGGGACACTAGGTTTCCTAGGATAGCCAAAGTATACGTGTAGAATTGCACAAGATTTGAAATGATTTAGTTTAAGTATAATAGATAGTTAGAACCTATGTATTTTAGGCCAAAATGTTGTTTTAAAAAATTTTAAATTTTATTATTTTTAAATTATTTTGATGTACTAATTTTAAAAATAAAAAATATAGATATATTTTTGAGAAAAAACCACTTTAAAATACGATTGTCAAAGCAAGCATGCATGATCTAAATGAGATTTTTGGTGCTTTACAAATGGGGGCAGGTAAGATTCAGGGTGTCGATTTGGTTATACAGTGAGAGGAGACATTACCACGAGGCTGACAGTGTTTTCTCTCCCAAATTGTTTCCCTTGCTAGTTTTCATCACCTTCTTATTATACTGATCTTGCCTCCACGATGCCAATGCTTTCGGTTCTTGATAGCTTACTTCATTTGTCTCTTACAAATCTTGCCATATTTTGTTCAAGAAGGTGTTCCCTTGAAAATAAACGAGAATATCTATGTATGCTAGCTAGCAAGATGTTTGTGCTTGCTTTCGGCTCTTTGGATGTTTGCTCATTATTTTACTATTTCATATATAAAATACTATCATTGGACTAATAAATGCCTAATAGTGCCGATTAATTTCACAAATTCTTGGGGCAAATACTGATATGGAACGTCCAATCCTGCTAAACAAATGGTGGCTTATAATCCGTACTAGTTGTAGGAATAAAAAGAAAGAGAAAGCACATCTACCTAGCTATATGTATACCTTATGTTATTGCATGCAAATATCAAGTAATTAACTCGGGGAAATGAATGGTAAGTTGGGGTGTTTATAAATATAGTTGGATTGGATTTGGTTTTATAATTATATTTAATTTAATTTAATTTTTGATATTTTGTAAAATATAAACATGATCTATTCCCAAAAAAAAAAATGGATTCAATGGGGTTGAATATATTATGCTGTGCTAATTTTTATATGAATATTACAAAGTTTCACATATTGAATTTATATTGCTAATTTTTATGGTTAAACTTTATTAAAAATAAAAATTAGCTAGAACCTATTATAAATTATAACAAATAATTTAGACTTAATACATTAACTAAATCAATTAACTAAAATGAAACAATCAATTATAAAAAAATTATCACAACAAATTAATTTTTTTGTTGTGAGGTATATAGGTTGATTAGGTTTCAAAAATCTCGATCTAGCATCTAATCTTTTATATTTATTTTTTAGTTTTTTTTATCAGCTATCATAAATAATAATTATATTATCTAACTTTGATGTATAAGGTGGGATACAATAATACAAATATTACAAATAACTGATTTTTTTAACACTCGTACTTCTAAGTGTGCTTTTCACCGCAATTATTAAGGATTTTCACAAACTCAAATGGCCTGGTAGATCAATGTAGAACTCAACTAACTTGGCTCATGACCAGGTTTAAAGAAATAATGACTTAATTTGACTTAATTAGTTATGTGATACATCTTTAATTTAATTTAATTTGAAATAGTCAAAACTTGATTTTATTTTAAAAAAAATTATTTTATTTATAAAAATATCTTGAAACGTGAATTGATACAGAATAAATTACTCTACAACTCGTGAACCAATTCTTGAAGCGGCTTATGGGATTTAATAACATTGTTTTTCACTGCAACATCTCCGTTAACTAATAATTCGATGACAGAACTCATGCCACGATGCTAATTTCAAAGGTTCTTTCAAGAAGAACGTCCTCTCACATGCGCTACAGGAAATAAAATAAAATAAAGCACAAAGTGTAATGCTAGAATACTAAAGAAATAAAAAAGAGAATGTCATTCGTATGCTTGTAGGGTATGGGTATATTAGTTGTATTATAAGAGAGAAAGGTGATGAACTGATTGCAACTAGGAGAGAAAACGACGACTGGATATAGCTACAGTGGCAAAAAGGCTGGTTTTGGGAACTTGAACCGAGAAAACTCTGCTCAAGGTTCGGCAATGAAATTCATCAAAAATCCCATCTTTGCTTAATTTGATCCTTTTAAAGCTGAATTCTCATTGAGTTTAAGGCTTCAGCTTCTTACAGACATCACTCTCCAGGTCCCAACTCCCACCACAGCACCTTTGCCCTCATATTTGTCGATCAAAAAGATCCCGGATTCACGAGCAGAAAGCAACTTAGAAGGTGCCATTTCTAGCTAGCTCAAAATGAAGGTGAGTCATTTGTTATTGAAGAGATCATAGAGAGAGGCCTCGGTTCAAAATCCATGATTTGAATTCGTCAAGTTTAGATATCTCGGGCTATATATATATATATATATAAAAACCTGCACACGCTTTGATGAGTGTTTTGATAAGAGATTTTATTTGGTTGATGGCAGCTATTCAGTTGGATGCAAAATAAGCTTAATGGAAAACAAGGGAACAACACCAAACCAAATGCAGTGATTTCAGCAACTCGTAAGCCTTGTTCTTCTTCGAACTCTCTCTTCTTCTTCTTTTCTATTTTTGTTTATTTCAGTATTTAGTTTGAGTGAGTTTGAGAAAAAGAGATCACAGGTCAAATTACGAGTAAAAACAACTATAAAAATGTGTGTATAAAAGAGATCACCTTTTTTGTTTTATTACAAAGAAAAGGGTCGGACCTCTTGAAGGAATGGAGACTTTGCCAGTTTTATCATTTCATTAATATGAAAGCAACACAGTCAATTTAGTCACATGCCGAAGAAGAAATGCGATTTATTTAGTCTACATATATTATATTCATAAATATAACATTTTTCTAATTTTAGATACAAGGATAGAAGTTATGGATTATATTAAAATAGTTATGATTAAATTATATATAAGTAATGTGTTGATGATAAACTCAGGTTAACAAGAGGATATGAAGATATCTATATTCAATATGATAAAAATAAAAATAAAAACATAAGTCAATAAATCATATCAAAATACAAAACATAAGTCAATAACTTTTTTATTGTTTCACAATATAACCCAGCAAATATTTTATTTGCGGTCAATTAATTCTGTTTTGTCTATTGGACAGGCCATGTGAAACAAGAGTCTCGGGAGGAATTTAGCGATTGGCCTCATGGGCTGCTAGCAATTGGAACATTTGGCAACAAAGAGCTCGGAGAAAGTAATGAAATCCAAGATGCTGAAGAGGACCAACTTGTTGAAGAGGACCCGTCTCCATCCCATGATTTACAAGATTTCACTCCCGAGGAAATTGGGAAATTGCAGAAAGAGTTGACAAAGCTTTTAACAAGAAAGCCAACTTCTCAAGATAAAGAAAAGGAAACTGCAAATCTTCCCTTGGATAGATTTCTTAATTGTCCATCGAGCTTGGAGGTAGATAGAAGGGTCAGTAATACAGCAATCGGTGATGTGGATGACAAAGAAGATGACATTGAGAGGACAATCAGTGTTATACTCGGTAGATGCAAAGACATTTGTGAAAATAATAAGAAGAAAGCTATTGGGAAGAAATCAGTCTCTTTCCTCCTCAAGAAGATTTTTGTTTGCAGGAGTGGGTTTGCTCCACAGCCAAGTTTGAGAGATACACTTCAAGAATCAAGAATGGAGAAGGTATGCCTTCTTCGTTCATTTTCCTGCGTGTCCATCGAACATTTTGCATTTTGTCATGATCATAAACATTTCTCCATGCCAAAACTATCAATCTCACCATAGTTTTTAGACTCCGTAAGTCCTGCTCTAGGGTGCCAAGGCTTGCCACATCAAGAATGCAAAGTTGAGACAAGGCCCGCTAAAATCAAAGCCTAGAAGAGTGCAATTCACATCCTTGTTGCCATAAATTAATTTGTACGATTTATTAATGTTATACTTGCGAACAGCTTTTGAGAACATTGCTTCACAAGAAGATTAACCCACAAAGTACCTCCCGGGCATCATCAATGAAGAAATATATCGAGGACAAAAAGATTTCAAAGAAGGAAAAGGAAGATGATGAAAAGCGATACAAGACAAGTGATGGATCTAAATGGGTGAAGACAGATTCAGAATGTAAGTTCATCTCTTCGTTGCTTGGGTGTCCAAACATATATATAAAATCAAGATCCAATTGACATATTAACGCGGTCTTGTTCGTTTATTGCAGATATTGTTTTAGAGATTTAATTAAATCTTCATCCCTTTTAAGCATTGATATCACAAGGTATATACAAGACGACCCTTTTCTCGATCTATTCATTTTTCCAGCTTTGCTGAAGCATTTAGTATTAGTATTTGCATCAAATCAAAGCTGGCCAAATATATTATACTCTAAAAGTACATATAGATATGTATGATTTTATCTTTAAGCATGCATATTCACTTATCAAGGCAAATTTGATTTCTGTCGTAGATGCTAAAAAGCTTTAATTACAGATTCAAACGTGGATTGAAGCAAGTGAGATGCTGAAATTATGCAGTAAAGAGCTAAAGGAATCAAGACCATAAAAGGCCATCAATAAACATATATCAAAGCTATATCGAGGGTGGATTCATGAGGACAAGACAAAAAAATTTTGATCAAGAAGGTCACTTGCTATATATTTTGTTGACGGTGCTTCCACGGAAGTTTGTTTTTTTCATGTTTGCATCTGTTGATTCAGGTCAGGGCAACACATGTTAACAGTACAAGGATGTCATTAGGAGCCTCCGCGCACCCGAAAAACAAGATAGAGCTAGACATTCTCTCCCTTTTTTTCAGTCCTATTTTACCACACCCTTTTTTGTTAGCTATGTTTGCTCTTGTAATATATATAATTTTGACGTAAATAATATAAAAACTGACAGGATATTATTATTATTATTATTATTATTATTATTATTTGACTTGTTTCAAATTATAATGGTGTATTGGAGAGTGTGGTTATAATTATTTTTTAAAATATTTTTTATTCAAAAAAAGTAGGTTAATAATTTTTTTTATTTTTTAAAAAATTAAAAAGTAGGTTAATAATTTTATTTTTTAAAAAAAAAATTATTTTTAAAATCAACACATCAAAATAATTTAAAAATTATTAAAAATATATTAATTTAAAATATAAAAAAAATAATTTTTTTCAAAACAATTTTTAAAATAAAATAACAAAAAGCCAACCATCAGATAAATTACTCTTATGTTTCAATTTGCCTCTGCCAGTGAAAGAAAACATAAGGTCTTATGCAGGCAGAAAACACATTGAGAGGCTTAGCACTTGGTGATAATTTCAAACTAATCAAGAAAAAAATTCTAAAAGCCCAAAAAATCATCTTCATGTATGTTGTCACCCATGTCACATCCTAGCTATTACTAAGATCATGGACTCGGGCATAGTAGTCTAAGTTTGTATTTGATGTGCATCACACTCACATAAATTTAAGTTATTATGTTTAAATTTAATATGATAAGCATGCGTCTTAATATTAACACTTCTGAAAATTTAAATTATTATATTCAAGTTCAATGTATTTGGATTTAAGTAGCACACCTGAGTTTATTTTTAACTTTTAATAGGCTTAAACATCTTATTCAAAATAAATATTTTTTTAAAAAAATTTTCAAGACTCCACGTGGGTATCTCAATATTTTATATTAATTTAATATGTATTATTTTAAATAGAATACAATTCAAAATATCACAATGGTAAAATTATATTTAGTCTCTTCTCTTCATAAAAAGACAAAATTTATGGGTTATAAATATATCATTAAATCTTCAAACTAATGATTTACAATCTCTTCATTCTTAAACATCTTTAGTATATATATTTTTATATTCTATCTCTTTAAATCATTATTGTACTTTTAAAAAAAATTATTTAAACATTTAAGAGTTCATAAATCTATAAAAAAAAAAAGATTTTTTTATAAGTATTGAATACTAGTTATTTTGACTTATCAGATATTATTAATTACCAACTACTTGAGCTTTTTATATTAAATTAGAAGATATATTTGCTATAAAAAAATAAACTAGATTACTTGAACTAAAAAAATAAAAATATTATTCAATATATAATTCTTATTTTTAAATTGCTTGGAAATTCTGTTACCTCGTGAGTTAGCACGTTTTGAGATGCCTTGTTTCAATGTCATTTAAAACATATTGTCATCGAAAGATCTAACGGCACCAGATAAAATGTATATACCCCATAGTCATCAAAATCATCGTTGAAGAAAATTATATATGATCGTATGCGAGCAATTTCTATAAAATCTATTTTTATTTAAATTTATGATATGAATATTTTAGAAAATTTCAACCATTTAATATATATATATATATATATAAGAAAATAAAAATATATAATTCATGATAATTTTGATGGAACAATATAAGAAAATAAAGGAATAACATAAAAAGGTAAAAAAAAAAAGTAAATATTCATGAGCAATTTTAAAAAATAAATAAATTATATTTATACAAAACATTTCATAAATTAATTGATAATATTACCATTAAAAGTTAAAATCTTATTTAAAAAGTAAAGTTTTTAATCATAAAAAAAGTTATTAATAATAATTACAAAACAAAGTAAAAAGGTTAATCTATCTTATAAAAAACAAAGATAGATACATATCTTAGTTATTCTTTTTATTGTATCTGCTTTATCATGGAGGTTAATTCTAATCACTAAGCACATATAATTTTTATTTTCATAAATATATTATGCAAATATAACTCTTTTATTTAAAATTTAAAAGGTAAATATTTTTTAAAATTTTTATGATAATTAAAATAAAAATTATAATGATTTAAATTTTAAAAAAATAAATTTCTCTTATCAAAACTTCTTTTTATTATTGAATATCTCAATAAAATTCTTATCATTGAATGGAACTCCTTGATATTAACACTAAAATTAAATTTTTTTATTATTATAATTGGTGTCAATCAATGATTTTCTTTCTCTTATACTAGAATCCAATAAATTTTTCTCTCATCCTTAATATAAAGATTGAAAACATAAAAAAAAAAATGAAATTTTAAACAAAAATTGAATTTTAAAAATTAAAGGAAATGAAAATGTATCTATTAAAAAGTAAAAGGATGAAAATTAATTT
This sequence comes from Populus euphratica, assembly GCF_000495115.2. Lineage (NCBI taxonomy): Eukaryota > Viridiplantae > Streptophyta > Magnoliopsida > Malpighiales > Salicaceae > Populus > Populus euphratica. The sequence continues at coordinate 29,603 of NW_011500790.1, read as the reverse complement.
TTTTTTGTTATTTTTGAAGTTGTTATCTAATTTTTTACTTTGTGACATTGTCTTTGACAAATTAGAAGTAATTGGACATTAATTTTACAATAAAAAATCAAATTAAAGGGAAAGGAAGTTTAATAACTAAAATGAAAAAAAAATATTACTCCAATCCACAATCCACATGACTTATACACTGAAATAAAAATGAGATGCAAAATAAAATGCAAGTGAAAGGACCACACATTTTATTTTATTTTATTTTTGTTATTAATGTTCTACCTAACGAGCTTAATAGCATACACATGACTTATGATTGTGCGGGAGTCAAGTGCAGCTCGCAACAATTAGTATTATATATTAATGTAAAATAATGGTAAACATTAGGAAAAAAATAATGGTTTTTTTTTTCAAAAATAAACATTTGAATTATGAATCTGAGATTGATACTTGGTATATGATAGATTTTATGTTTGTGGTTTTAATTTAAAAAAAAATATTTTAATTGTTTTTAATAGATTTAAAAAATATATGTTTTGTTAAAATTATTATAAAATAATTTTTTATATGTAAAATAAATAAAAATTCAGGTTTTTATTAATGAAAAAAAAGTTATTCTAATTTCTACAAAATCCAATACAATGAGATCTACTGCAAAAAGTAAAAAATATTTAACTAAGTGCTTTTTAAAAATATTTTAAAAAAATTACACCAAAATCATTTATTTTTTAATTTTTTAATTTAATATCAACACATTAAAATTATCAAAACAATACACTAAAAAATACTAATTTAATTTTTTAAGGCAATTGCATTTTTAAAAGTATTAAAAATAAAAGTGATCACACTTTCAGCCTAGCTGAAATATGGGAGAGGAAGAACCTAACACTCAAAACAATAACATCTCCTCAGCCCTCGCATGGATCTTCAACTCCCATTCCTCTCACCATGTCTGCCTAGCTAAAATAAAAGCACAAGCATCCCCTTTAATGAACAATTTCCCACATTTATTTTTCTCTTACCTTCTCTTAAAAATTCCCTCTGTCTCTTGTTGATCTCTTTTGGTGGCGGTGCGATTGGATCTGATTGCCTTTCTTCTTACAAGCCCACCACTTTGCTCATTCAACCCGGAGGACAGAATTAATTCTCTGAAACTTCCCCTTCTCTTTGGTTTTTTCTTTTCTTGGATCCGGACAACAATATTCTATTGAAGGGCTTTCTTTCTTTTTTTCTCAAATAGTGCAGTTAGAATTTGGAATCTGAATTCTTGGGAAATTAAAGGGGCTCTTGTTCAATGAATCAGTTAGGGTGTTTCTTTTTGTTGGTGGGTTGATTGTAATTCATTTTGTTTCGGAGAGAGAGAATTGTTGTTGTGTCTGTGTGTGTGGTTAAAGGTAAGAAGGAGGAATTTGGAGGCAGCCAATGCCATGTTTTGTTGATTGGTATTTGAAGAATTTTTCGGTTATTTTTTGAGTACCGAAAAGCTTACAACTTAAGAGTAAATACCTTGAAAGTATTATCAAGCAATGTCTTGGGCAGGCCCAGAAGATATCCACCTCTCTACTTCTCTTGCCAACTATCTTGATAGTAAGTTCTTTCTCTTGCCCTCTCTCCGCTTGCAGTTTTCTTTGGATTGTTACTGTGCTTAAAGTTGGGACTTTGCAATAATTGCCTAAGAAATAAGACTTTTTTAGCGTGTAGGCATGCCAAAAGATTGGGAAAGGAGTGGGTTCTTGCAGTTTTGGTATTTTGTTCTTGGAATTGTCTGGATTTCGACTAAGTTTGTTGTTTATCTAGCAATACTATGCTACTTTGGTTTTTTATTTAATTCCATATTGAAATTTATAGCTGACTGCGTTTAATACTTTAAGTGGCTTGTGGTCTTGGTTCGGTTGAGCAGAGTTGTGAAAATGTATTTTCAGTAGTCTTGATTATTGCTTATAGTGTGATTCTGTTTCTTTAGTGCATTTTTTTGGGAGCATGCTTTCGGTATCTTGAGAGCTATTTTAGGACATGGATTTGTACTCTTTAACATGCAGTTAGGGAAAATGATTAGGGCTATCCTTTTCCCAATTGGAATTTGATGGGCATATCTCAGCGTGGCCTTATTGTGTCAGCCAGTGGCACTGTTTAGTTATTTCCTAAATTTTGGGTTCTATTTTCCCTTGTGCTTCTGTGCTCCTTGCTCGAGATTTTGGAAATTAACTGTTAATGAATGGGATAAAATTCTCTTGTTCTGAATAAAAGTAGGAGCTTTGTTTATTTGCTTTGGTGATTGTTGAGCTTTCCTCATATACATTTCCGAACCCACATACATCCATTCTCGTTTTAGGTTTTGCAATACAAAAGGTGGTTGTTTATGGAACCCAGCTTTGGAATATAATAATTTTTTTTCATTCAATTGATATTGATTTAAAAGACAGTGTTAAGATAAGGGATTATGGCTTATTTTAAAACAAAAAACAATGGGTTATGCGCAGATGCCAATGAACTAAAATGGCTTCATGGTCTTATATTACCCGATTTTCTTTTGTAGAGTTGTCTTGATGATTTCCTATTCTCTAAAATATTTCTTTCTGGTAGCCATGTTAAATATATGAATGAAATCGAGACATATAACTCTAAATATTCAGTGCTGAAAGTCTGCATGGAATTCAGATACAAATGGATTAATTGATGTGTTTTGGACTGTGGATTACTTTTCCTTTGTTCCTATTTGATTGGTGTCCCATGCTCTTGTTCATGCTTCAGAGAAGCTTCTTGTGCTTCTTCGAGATGGCCGAAAGCTCATGGGATTACTTCGTTCTTTTGATCAATTTGGTAAATTTTCTTCCTCGTCATTGTCCGTAGTTCTACTTGCGACTTTATGATTTGTGATATCTGAAGACAAAATTTTTGTTCATGGGCAGCCAATGCTGTCCTTGAAGGTGCATGTGAAAGAGTTATTGTTGGTGACCTTTATTGCGACATCCAGTTGGGTCTATATGTGATTCGTGGGGAGAATGTTGTCTTAATTGGAGAGCTGGTATGATGTGATTGATTTCTTTGATTGCTGACAATATATTGTTTGGTGCATACTTTGTTGTATTCTTCGAACATTTTCCTTTTGCTTTGCTAGGATTTGGAGAGGGAGGAGCTTCCACCACATATGACTCGTGTTTCAGAAGCAGAGATTAGAAGGGTAAGTTTTTGTCAATAATGTGTTTTTGTTAAGAAGTTAATTCTGAAGACTGAAAGATCACGCGAGGTCCAAATAACTCCCACCCTTCCATTGTTTCCTAGTATAAAGTCTACAAAAAGCTGTTCATCATATAATTGGTAAATTTGGATGCCAGTATTGTGGTGAGTTTTGACATTTTAGGCAAGGTTTTTGACACACCATTTTGCTGAAGGTGGACATAAGAAGATGGCTTTGTATGTGCACAAATGTGTTCACGCATGGTTTTGACCTTAAATAAGCTCACGATAAGCATGTTGTCATTTTAAATGGCTTGATAGTGTTATTTTCTAATCATTGACTGAACTTCTGACTTTTTTCTGCCACCATCATTGTAGTAAAGTTCCTGAGAAATGATGAACTTCTGACTTTTTTCTGCCGCTATCATTTTAGTAAAGTTCATGAGAAATGAAGCATGACATAAATTGTGTTTATGGTTCCCTCCCTAAATGAACACAATTTTAGCTCTGCTGTTCATTCTCCAGTTAGGGCTACCCCCTGCCAATGGAACTTCATTCATTATTTACTAAGGAGTTAAACTTCCATTGTTTCCCTCCCTCATTTTCCTTTGAAGCGTAATGGTAAATATCTTTTAGGGTAAAATTACCTTGTAAGCAAAAAGCAGTTACAAGGGAAGGTAGCCACTATTTTTTTGTCAAAGAATCTGCTGCTGTTGCTAAACTAACAAAGAGATATCAGAATTTCCTTTTGTTCTCACGAAATTTGCTTTAGGAGTCTCTCATTCTGCACAGGAAAGATGCGTATATATCAGCTGCCTTTCATCTTTACTGTAATAATTTTGAACTTTTAATTTTTGCAGGCGCAGAAAGCAGAAAGGGAGGCAACAGATCTAAAAGGTACAATGAGGAAAAGAATGGAGTTCCTTGATTTGGACTAGTGCATCTCTTACATACAGGCTGTAATCTGCGCATATTTTAGCGGGCAGAGGTTTAGGAGATATGATAAGGTTGGATGTTATTTTCTCGTAGTTTCTGTAACATTTTGCAAAGAATGTGTGAGCAATTTATTCAGGGCTTGTTATCGAGGTTATTTTATGCTCAAGTTAAGCTTAGCAGTTCACTGATACCATTGGCTACCAAATTGTAACTGGATTTTTCAGTTATAACCAGAAAAATTACAAGAGCACCTCATAAATAGATCTTTGAAGTCATATCTCTCACCTTCGTTGTGTCCTTTCTTGTCTGCATGGACTGTATGGACCCGGATCTATGCAGGAGATCTTGTATGCAATTCGCTTGTTAGTGATCACAGTTATTTGCAGGATTGCATCAAGAAACTTCTTATTTCAAGACAACTTTCTTCTTCTTTCATTTTATATTTGGAGAAAGATTGAAGTGCGAATAAGTTTATCTACCAAAATTAAAGTACAAGTTGGAATTATGGCCCAAAATCGTACCCAAGGTAATGAAATTCCTATTAGACTGTGAATTACACGTTGTTTTTATTATTATTATTGTGTTGTTTTTATTATTACTATTATTGTATGTTGATCCTTTTTTTTGTTGTTAATTGTTTTAATTTAGTTTTTTGTATAATGTGTTTACCAGGGTTTAGAATTAATAATTTATTTTAATTTTTTTATATGTTTATTATGGTATTAAAAAAATATTCTAATATCAGGTTGATATTAGAAAAATATTTTAATTTTGTGGTATGATTTATTTAAAAAAATATTTAGTTAAATAAAAAAATAAAAAAAATATTTCATATTTATTAACATTGTGAATTATAATAATAATTTACATAGTTAAGTTTTACTTTTTTTTTTCTTTTGGTTTTTAATCTTTTTTTTTTAATTTAGTCTTTATATGATGTTTATTGGGATTTAGAAATATCGGGTTGATATTAGAAAAATATTATAGCATTATAGTATAATTTGTGTTTTTTTAATTTAGTTAAATAAAAAATAATTAAAAAAACTAGGTTATTAAATTTTATAGAGTCAATGACCCGGTTTGTAAACTTGATATAATATTCCTAGTTCACAGGTTTATAGAGATTTATTTTTTTAATTGAATGTGATTGTTTATTTTTTTTTAATTATATAATTAAAAAAATAATTTTAGAAAAAAAAAATATTATTAAATTTTAAAAAATCTATAAGCTTGTTGACAGGTTTCACGAGTTTAATTTTTTTAAAAAAAATTGTTTTTTTCAATTTCATCGACTAATTAAGAATTAGGTTACATAAATTATCTTAGTATTGGTTTAACATTTAACTATGTAATTATTTGTTTTTATTATCATATAATTAAATAAATAATATTTAAAAAAAAACAAGTTATTAATCTTAATGGAATTCATTACTTGTTTTGTAAGTTTGACATGTTAACTTGAGTTATCCGATTCATAGGTTTAACATGTTTACCTATTAAATCTCATATGTTTTATATATATATATATAGTTTTTGTTCCTTTAATTTTTCTAATTGTTATTTTTCTTTATTCTACTCTTTTTTAATATTGAATTGTTTGAGAAATATAATTCATAGTTTTTTTTTTTCTACTTTATATAGGATTATAACAATCTCAAATAAACACATTATTTAGGTTTAGTGCTCAATTTTGCAAATATCTAATTTTATTATAAAATTAAATAACAATAATTTACAAAAACAAAAAAAATATTAAACTTATTTAAGGTAATAACTCAAGTCATAGGGTGACTGATGTCGATTTAATGTGGTATTGTTTTATATTTAAAAAATATCATCTTAAGATTTTTTAAAAGTTATATTATATTTTTATCGGTTATTCAAGTTGTCTTTAACTTATTAAATTGAGTGATTCATTTTGGATTAATTCCCACATGATTTAATTTGATACTCATGCTAGGCAAGGAATCGAATCAACAAGTTTCAAGATCATTTGATTAAATGCTACTGCAAAAAAATTCTTCACTCTTAATATTTATTTTTAAGTTTTAAAAAAGAATAGTTCAACTTGCACAAGCAATACACCAGTATAAAGCTAAAAGAGTTTAATGTTTTATTGTGTGTTTTTCACATTAAAATTACTCTTAACATTTATTTTTAAGTTTTAAAAAAAGAATAGTTCGACTTACGATGGAACACGAGCAAATATAATAGTATAAAACTAAAAGAGCTCAGTATTTCATTGTGTGCTTTTCATAATAATATTATTATTTTACCCCTAGACAACATAGCTACTATGATGATAGATTAGTAATTTCATAAGAATTTAAATATTATTGTCAAATTCATGATGGTCAGTACAATAACATTATCTTTTAATGGTACAATTAAATTACTTAATTTCCCTTGAAAGTTATTTTCATTTAATTATTTTAAGGGGTTTTTTCATTTCTTTACCTTTACCTTTATCTTTTTTAAATACTGGAATTACTAAATCAATCTTAAAATAAAATTTTCTAAACTTTGCATTAAGGGGTGTTTTTGTCACTTCCTATAGAGTTTTTTTCTTTGTTATTTATTAAGTTGAGTTAGAGGCGATTCTATCTTCTTCTTCTTTTGATATATATATATTGGTGTCACGTACTCCACATATGTTAGCGTGTGAGATGGCTCCAAGTTTTTTGAGAAGCACATAAGCCACCATGAAGTGAAAGAACACTAGCTTCCATCATAATATTTGAAGTAACACGGCTCCTCCTTCCATAAGGGGTACACACGCTTAGTGTTTTGAAGGACAATTTGACTCTAACTATTTTTTTTCCTTTTCTTTTCTCTCTTTGCACATTGAACTTTGTTCTAACCATTAAAAAAATAGATTGTATTGTTATTACATTACGTTTTATATTTGACCCTCAATGTTTTGATTTTTAAGTTTAACTCTCAGCTCTTTTATTAAATTTTAATTTATTTTCAATTTTATCCTTAAACTTATAATCTTGATTTTTTAATTTCGTCAAGTTTTATTCTCATTCTTTTGATTTTTGTTTTTAATTTGATTTCTCTTTTCAATATTGCTATTTAACTCAAAATTTTAGGTTGTCCTTTTATTTTCTAGGAGTCAATCAAGGGTAAGTACGAGTCAAGTGAAATTAACTCAAGATAAATTAAGAAAAATGATATAATGTTTTAAAAAATAAAATAAAGTATTCAATGGTTTCTTACCTGATCTTAACTAGGCTCGTCATAGGTTAACTAGGTTATAAGTCAACTTGTATTTTTTTTTTATCATTTCACAATAAATTAATTCTCTTAAATTTCTTTTGAAATCTAACTTGTTTTAAACTTGGGATCACTCGAGTCATGGATCAACCAACTATTTTGTGTTTTATTAGGTTATCCTGTTCACATAATTTATTTTGACTACCTCACCTAGATTTGTTAGTGTCTTTTTTAAAAAAGAATGAATTGATTTTTTATTTCATCAATATATTTATAGATTTTAGAATATTTAACCTTGTAATTTTTTAAAAAAATTAAAGTGTCAAATTACTACCAAAAAAATATATGAAAAATATGTTGTCATTCTAGGTACTTTATTTTAGTGAAAATTACAACAACCACCTTAATATCAAAAACTAAGAAAAACCAAGCAGCTTGTAGCTCAGTGGTGTAAGGCGTTGCTCGCCTTCTTTCGAACTTCGGTTTGAGTCCCAGTTGCAGTGGGGTTGACGAGTGGTTTCCTTCCTATGTCTGCTGGCTTTTCTCTGTGTGGTATGCCTGTCACCTCCGCGATGCCTTACCTATTCACTGCGCTTGCAGGATGTTCAGTGGACCATGGGATTAGTCGTGGTGCGCGTAAGCTGACCCGGACACCCACGTTAATAAAAAAAAAAATTAAAAAAAAACAATTTTAAGAGACACTTGAATTAATTTCAAGAGGTGTAGTTTAACTAGTTAAGTTATGACTTTACTTTTTAAATATTTCTAATTTGAATTTTATAAATTTCAAAATTATTAAAAATTTATATAATTATTAATTTTAAAAAATATAAAATTAATTAAATTATGCTCCAGTTGGCTCGATAGTCGATACCATGCTAATTAAAAAAAACTGAAAAAAAAAACAAGAAGTAACTTAAGCATTCAAAAATAATCACACCGAAACAAAAGATATTCAAAGGTGAATGATGGAAAGCCTTTTTGGCTGATCCAAAAGCACGGTAGTACTGGTAACAAGTACTCTACATGAAAGATCTATTGGCAAAGGAAGACTCACTCAACAACTTGTATTCATCGTTCTGTCTTTCAGTTATTAAGCACTCCTGTCTTACTGAAATATATGGATATGGTCATTCCCATGTGAACGTAAATGCTTTTTCTGTTATATGGAATGAATTAGAATCATGTCTTTTCCAAGTAAACTTGTGCTCTTATTATGGAACACTGCCACAGCATAAAAGATCATCTTCTAGGTTGGCCATTGTCCTTACCTTAATTATTTTACTGTCTTCTTGATCGATTCTTGATTTCTTGACAGAAAGATCATCTTCTTGGGTTGAGGCATCTACTTTACCTTAATTTTGTTACTGTCTTCTCCTTGATCATTTCTTGATTTCTTGACAGATACGCATACTCAGATGATGCAAGTGATGAGTTTGATAGGGATGATGGTACTTTAACACTCATTAAACCATCCACCATACCTTCTAAGGATGTTCAAAGTTCACTGGAACCTAGACCAGTGCAAGCCAGCAATGGAGCATCAAATAATGATTCGGAAGAAGATAAGACAGAGTAATGCAAATCTCATTTACGAAGCTCTAAAGCAGGTGTGCAATCATCGCTCTAAAGCAGGTGCAATCATCTGTTATTGTTGTATCTATCACTCCCTAAATATGCATCGAGAATTACTGCAGGAGCAAAATTATACAAGGCAAAAGTCTACTTTGGGATTGCAATAGGATGGCTTTTCTTCAGTTCTTGTTTATCATTTTTGCTCGTGGTATTTCCATGTACGGTTTTTAGATAAGATTTCTATGTACCTGTTACAGTAATCCTTGAATGTGCATTATTGGTTATAGAGGAAACGATGGAGCATTTTTTTGTTTAAGTTTTGATACCTTATTGGATTGTAGTTCTCTAGCCATGCTTACGCATACTGGGAACGGTAACTATATGAAAAAAAGTGCTATGAGAACTGTATTTTCACTTGGAAATCACAATGAGAATAGTGTCCTTCCTGCTAATGGGGACTCTTATATACGGTAATTCTTATTCATTTCTCCACAATCTGCATGCTTACCTTGTATATCTAAGTGTGTGTTGAGTGTAATTATGACAAGGTCTCTTGCTTCTTGGAGTTATAAATAGTTATGCTTACAAATGTGATGTAGAAATGAAAACAAAGATAGGTTTTTGCTGAGAAGATGCCAAAGTTTATTTTTGTCATCAGTAATCTACTAAATTTACGCCATTGTGGGTCAAGTTTTAGAATTGGAGTAGATAATGCACTTCACAAGAACTAATTGGTTTTCAAGATGAATTAGGGTTCAATGTGGTCTTAAATCATGTAAGCATATAGTGAGAACAGATTGTAAACTTTATCAATTCTAACATAGCATAGAGAATTATCCTCCGAAGTTAAATATTGAGATTCTGTTACTCACGGGGTCGCAAAGGGTTAAAATGAGCTTGCTACTTTTGAGCTTAGTAGTTTAAATTCCTAACCTGGGCATCTGGTACCTGGTTCAATTTGGGCTTGTTCAGGACCTTGTATTTCCATGTTATTTTTGGAAGTCATCATCAAAATTCGTCTCATTGGCATACAACTTTCAATGTATAGCCTCGGTTGTTATATTGTATCAAATACAGCATCGTGCTTTATATTCTCAGTATCATTCATCCCCAATGACTAATTTTATGTGGTCATTTGTCACCAGTTTTGAAAAGATTACATTCCGGAGAACTCAGGAATTTTCTAACTATAGTTCGGGGTTGGTACAAGCTATTGTTTTTGAGGTAAAGGATCGAGAGTTAGTTGGTGGTTCAGCCTATGGTGGTCAAAGAGCTGTCTGCTGCACAGCTGATCTTGCGAAGTTGGGTGTTTGTTCAGAAGGAGAAATCATTCATCGTCCTTCAACAAAAGATCCCAGCTGGCCTCAAGTCTTTGGTGTCTCATTCAATGTAGACGAGCTAGTTGCGACATTCCCATCAAAATCAATACAGATATCCAGTACTGGGATGTATAATTTGTATTTCATGCATTGTGATCCTAATCTTAAAGAGGTAGTTGTCGAGGGGAAAACTATATGGAAAAATCCCAGTGGCTATTTACCTGGTAGAATGGCACCTTTAATGAGATTTTATGGGTTCATGTCCCTTGCTTTTGTTATACTTGGATTATTCTGGTTCTCTCAGTATGCAAGATTCTGGCGAGAAGTTTTTCCATTGCAAAATTGCATAACATTGGTGATAACACTGGGCATGTTTGAGATGGCTTTCTGGTATTTTGACTTTGCTGAATTCAACGAGAGTGGAATTAGGCCAACTGGTATCACTATATGGGCAGTTACTTTTGGTACTATTAAACTTACAGTAGCACGCCTTGTCATTCTTATGGTTTCAATGGGCTATGGTGTTGTGAGACCTACCTTAGGTGGTCTTACATCAAAGGTGATACTGGTTGGAGTGACCTTTTTTGTGGCATCTGAAGTGCTTGAATTGGTAGAAAATGTTGGCACTGTCAGTGACCTTTCTGGGAGGGCCAGACTGTTTTTGGTGCTTCCTGTGTCAATGTTGGATGCTTTCATTATTATTTGGATATTTAAGTCTCTTTCTGCGACTTTAAATAAGCTTCAGGTACTTGGTTTGACATTCTGAATAATGTTTATTCACAGCAATGCCTTTTTTTCTTCTTAGCTTGTAATGGATACTGGATAGGATGGATTGCTATTTTACTCATGACTATTAAAGCTACTATTTGATGCAGAAAACATAGAACTCCATTCTTTTAACTTATGGACTTCATATGGTGTTAGTTAATTGTTTTACATGTTGATTTGAACTACTCTTGATACCCTTTGTATCAGATGATTTGGTAATCTATAAAATCAATCAGAAGCAAAGTATCTGGATTATCAATCATGTAACATGCGTTTAAACATCAGAGTTTCTGATACTACAAGTGTACGTGTTTGAAAGCAATAGAAATTAACTTGAATAATAACATTTCCTTCCTCATTTGATGTCACAGGCTAAAAGGATGATGGTCAAGCTGGATATATACCGGAAATTCACTAATGCTCTTGCTGTAGCAGTTATTGTGTCAGTGGGTTGGTTATGCTATGAGGTAATATACTATAATTTCCGACTATGTTAGCACTAAGTTTCCTCGCCACTGGACAATGATTTTACAAAAAAATTACTGTAAAAGCGTAAATAATTCACGGATGTTTTTCTAACTACTTGCAATGTTTTACTGTAAGCTAATTGCTTAGCATCTAGCACTACAGAATTTGGAATAGAACTTAAAGAAAATGTCTTTCCATTTTCTTTCTTATATATATATACAACAGTAATTTCTTATTAAATATAAAACTATGTTCTTGCATTCTGACTTTAATGATTTTGTAAGGTATTTGAGTTTTACAAAGCTCTGAGACAGGTTATAACAGATAAAATATAGGATGGGATGGCTTAAATTGTGAATAAGACATGACAGTTTCAAATTAACTGTATTGTATTTGGTACTTTTATCAAAACTGAGATAAAAAAGAGAACTGTTTGTACAATGTTTTACTGATCCAACTTCATTCATGGAATCCCATTGTCACTAAATTCTGTAGTTTTCTACTTGCAGTTGTATTTCAAAGCAAATGATGTTTACAATGAGCGCTGGCAGAATGCGTGGGTCATCCCAGCTTTCTGGCGAGTCCTTTCCTTCTCTCTCCTATGTGTCATCTGTGCTCTTTGGGCTCCCTCTCAGAACTCAATGCGGTAAGGCATAGTTTTTGTGCTAGACCTTCCCCTTTTTATACCATAATGTCATTGTTAAATCTCTTTTCAACCTCCAAGAAGAAATGTCAATGTTTAATAGGCCCCAACAATGGTTTATAAGAGGTTGGTGCTTTGCTTATGTATTAACTTGGTGTGTTAAGGCCTGTTTGGGATTGTGGTAGCGGTGGTGATTCAAAGTGCTTTATGCTTAGAAATGCATCAAAATGAAGTTTTTTTTTTTAAAAAAATTATTTTTAATATCAGCATATTAAAATGATGTAAAAACATAAAAAAATTATTTTAAGCAAAAAAAAAATTCAAAGTTTTTGGGAACACACCTTAAGTAAGATGTGGTTCAGCAACAACAGGGTATGAAAAGTGCTTTCAATCAACTTCATGAACTGTCACCATTTTTTCGACAACAGGAACTTAATGATGGATTTACAGTTTGTTTGGATTGGCACTAAAGATACTTTATAACTATATAGTTTAATATTGTCGTACCATTATTTTCACCTAAAGATGTAAACAGAATACCCATCCAACATGCTTGTGCACTTGTATTCATCGTTCTGTCTTTCAGTTATTAAGCACTCCTGTCTTACTGAAATATATGGATATGGTCATTCCCATGTGAACGTAAATGCTTTTTCTGTTATATGGAATGAATTAGAATCATGTCTTTTCCAAGTAAACTTGTGCTCTTATTATGGAACACTGCCACAGCATAAAAGATCATCTTCTAGGTTGGCCATTGTCCTTACCTTAATTATTTTACTGTCTTCTTGATCGATTCTTGATTTCTTGACAGAAAGATCATCTTCTTGGGTTGAGGCATCTACTTTACCTTAATTTTGTTACTGTCTTCTCCTTGATCATTTCTTGATTTCTTGACAGATACGCATACTCAGATGATGCAAGTGATGAGTTTGATAGGGATGATGGTACTTTAACACTCATTAAACCATCCACCATACCTTCTAAGGATGTTCAAAGTTCACTGGAACCTAGACCAGTGCAAGCCAGCAATGGAGCATCAAATAATGATTCGGAAGAAGATAAGACAGAGTAATGCAAATCTCATTTACGAAGCTCTAAAGCAGGTGTGCAATCATCGCTCTAAAGCAGGTGCAATCATCTGTTATTGCTGTAACTATCACTCCCTAAATATGCATGGAGCAAAATTATACAAGGCAAAAGTCTACTTTGGGATTGCAATAGGATGGCTTTTCTTCAGTTCTTGTTTATCATTTTTGCTCGTGGTATTTCCATGTACGGTTTTTAGATAAGATTTCTATGTACCTGTTACAGTAATCCTTGAATGTGCATTATTGGTTATAGAGGAAACGATGGAGCATTTTTTTGTTTAAGTTTTGATACCTTATTGGATTGTAGTTCTCTAGCCATGCTTACGCATACTGGGAATGGTAATTATATGAAAAAAAGTGCTATGAGAACTTCTGTATTTTTACTTAAAAGGACCATGTCAGAGTTGTCACTTGTTAATAAGAATGCTTAGGGGAAATTTCTGCTTAATTTGTTTTGGGTCCCCTACAAATGCTTGAAGTGGATTTGACCGACAAATTTATTAGCTAGTAAGCATCCAAAGGATGATGCTAAAGTGGGGGATTTGGCTGATGCAAATACAGACCACAAAGAAAATGACTGTTGACTTGCTTGCATGTTGCTTTATAATCTCTAATATTTTAGCAGTTGATTGATTCTCACCTTCTACTTTCCTTAATTTTCTAACTTTTAGCTATTCGGTTGTCGCAAATATCCTCTTGTGATTAGTTTCATTTGACTATTTTCGGAAATGTCTCATGTTTTTCCTGTCTCTCTCTTAGATGTAAGTAAATCTATTTGCATTAGATGACATGAACAAGAAGAAGAATTCAGCGTTCTTAGAAGAGAGAAAATGACGAACTTCTTTACCAGAACTTTCCGATCTCTTTTGATTATCAGCTAATGGAACAACAAGAAATGCTCCCAGAACAGCATTTACAGGCAAAAACTATTCCATCTTTGCATAAGAGGGAAAGCTATTTCTTTTTATAATTGTAACGAGACATAATTTCAGTTCACAAATAGTTTCATTAACTAAATATATCTCCTCCCCATTCAATTCTATTTTACGAAAAACAATAAAAAAATCTGTTGTGATACAACCGAGTCTGTGTCAACTTGAATTCAAGACTGTTCTGGTCTAAATCACTCATTGTTAATTCATCCATGCCTCAAATTTACAGCACAAAATCATACGGACACCCCAGATGGTTCGACTATTCTGCCTGCTTGAAGAAAGAGTTGGCCTGGAGTCCACTACCCCAGAGGACACGCGTATTGATTACTGAACAAAGGCAATAATAGACCTGCTAGTTTAGTTTGGGTTAGATTCATACAAATTACGGTACCAGATAAGACCTGTTCCCTATCTTGTTTTTTCCGTTTGTCTCTAATCCGTACACTTTTGGCGATCTAATGAAGGGAGGTCAGAAGTAGAGACAATTAGGAGAATTCAGTTTTTCAGTTCCTTTCATTATCAAACAAGAAGCCATCAATCTGCGTTGATGATAGATTTGTCCCAGATTGAAGGGTGATGAGTTTCTCTGCAAACATGATAAAACTAATGGAAACCATTCAAAAATCGGGTAGCCAGACCTCTTTTCAGTGGGAGATAGTCTAGCCTTGGTGGTAAACCTCATTTGCAAGCTGCTGTGAGCTTCAATTTGAAATCAGTCATCATGAAATATCCAGCAATCAAAAAGTGTAAAAAACACACTGTATATCTGAAGTACTTGGTCACTAAATTCAAGCAAGACAAGCAATGACAAAACTACTAGCCGAGTTCGAATGAATTAGAAAAACGTATACAGTAGGAATTCTTTATGTATCCAAACCGAATCGAAAGTTGAATCCACAAATTGTCAAAGTTACCCTAAAGCCAGCTGGAGATTACGTTGTTAAAGAAATGAGATGACTTGAAAAGCTTCCAAATTTATTCAAGCACAAAAGGGTCCCAGTTTTTGTCATATCTTGCAGGACTTTATGTCTGTGACGGATCTCAACCTTCAAATGTATCTGGCATCAACCTTCATGAAATCAATGGTAAACAGAAATTAAACAAAGGGACGATCATCAAGTGACAAAATTGGTTTCAGTGTGCAAGAATTAGTTGCGTTATCTAATTGTAGAAGTTCTAATGCAACAGCTTTGTTGAGTGATGGTCACAAGCACCATAGCCATGCGTCATTTCTGCAGATTTTCAATAGGACTGAGAAAAGAAACCTTATGCAGATTCATCCTCAATAAATGCAGGCTTAGTGACTTCAGTTGTCATTCCCAATAACTAACATTCATATTTCCTTTGATCAATGAAAAAAACACCAACTACCTACGTATATTTAAACCACCATTACTACCTTTCCCGTATCATCAAAGCTTGTCCAGTTCCATTTCCAAATGCATTTAACTCGGGCCACAAATAGATTAGTCCGTGAGAATTTCGATGCTAGGAAAAGCAAACTGATTCTTCATATAATATATAGTAAGAAAATCACACATACAACAATTCCCATATGAACAAGTGGAACAAAAATCTAGAATGTGGTGCCCAAACAAACAACATGCTTACAGTGTGGAAGCATTCAGGTTGAGAGACCTGGCTATTCAAGAGAGAGCTACACCAAATCTTCCCAAAGAACTCTACTTGTTCTGATCCATGGAAAATTAACTGATGATACATAAAAGAACTAGAGTGCACAGGGCAGCCCCCTATTAACCAGAACCACATCACCCAAACACTTCACAAAAAATTCAAAGAATGTGTCCTAGTTTCTAAATCGGCAAAACTTATCCATTCCTTTACTGAGATCTCCTCCTCAGGTGCTGAGATGCAGGAGAACCTTCGAAGAAATCCAAGACAGCACTCTCTAAATCCTCCACTGAATACTTGATATAATTTTCTGGATGCTTTCCACTCTCTATATGACTCCTGAACCGTCCAAGAAATGACCTATAAGCTGGGATCAACTTCTCAGATATAGAAATTCGAAGCTCCTCCCGAAGCTGAGAATCCGGAATCAACCATGTTGCTTGAGTCCTGTGAACGTCCTCAAACATAGCATTGAAGGTCTTAAATCTCTCTCTCAAAGCACTCTTTGAGACACCAGAAGAGAAACTCCCACTTACATGTAACCCCTCATCCCTCAAGCAATACAAAACACTCACCCAGGTTGCTCTCTGGTAACTAGTTGCCGCCTGCCTGAATTTTCCTGTTAGCTTTCTCAAGTAATCATCTCCAATCATTTCTCTCAATTCTGGTGACCCTTTAATCTTCTGAACAATATAGTGAACATTGTTCATTATAAACAGATGGGCCAACGATGCATCCTTGTAGTGCTTGGACTTGCCCTCCAAATTGAATTGCAAAATCACAATAATCCAAATCAAATGAAGGGCTAAAGGGGTTTTCCCCTCTAGTTCAGTAAATTCCATATCAGGGGTAGTTGGATCACCCGAATATCTCGAGCCAGTAGATGGTTTTGACATAATAAGCCCAATCAAGGTCTGCTTATAATCCGAAATCAAACTGATGTAATTCATCACATACCTTGTCAACGGATGAATTGTCCCTCCAGGCACCGGAACCCTCGAGGGCTCACGCAAAACAGCACTCTCAAACTCAGATAAAATCCCCCTAGCTGCCTCAGCCAATCTTGACAAAATCTCAGCAGCCTGGACTCGAATGGAATCAGCAGATTTTGATTCAAAGACAACCTCAATATCAGGCGACAAGTCCATCAAAGCATCGTGTAAGTCCAAAATCTTGAACATTTTCTCAGGAGATCTCCTGCTAATACTAATTGCCTCAGCAAAATTAAACAATTGAATCGCTGGACCCTTGACAGTCTCCATAAAACAAGCATCGTCGATAGCAGTACCAATCCCATAAAAAATCTCCTCACAAAGCTTCTTCTCACTAGCAAACAATATCCTAACACAAACCTTGGCCGCCCTAATCCACCTCCTGATCTTGGTCTCCAAAGCCTCCCATTCTAGTCTCTGAATATCCCCAATACTCAACTTCTCAATCCCAAGTCTCCGAAAACTCGCATCCACAGCTGATTTTCTCACACTCCCATAGACCTGGATACACTCCCTAAAGTACCCAGCAGAGACCATCCGTTTCGCAATGGACTGAAGGTCTGCTACAGCTTCTTGAGGAATCAGATCGATCTCACGAATACTACTCGTAGATCGATAACTAGCACTACTATTACTCGAATCTGCACGCTGTATAGGATCTAAAGCATCAACATGATCACCACCACCAACTTCCTCCTGATCAAATTCACTGCTGCTTCCTACCGAACTAGTATTGTGGTTCAAAGAAGAAGCCGGAGCAGGAGCATGATCAGGAATGAAAAGAGAGTCTACTTCAACAGGGCTTGTATGGTTAATAAGGATATTGCGGAACTCATCTTCAAGTCTAGCCATGGCGATCTGTATAGCAGAGTTGACTTTGTTACTGTTACTATCTTCATCATGATGATGGGATGAAGGAGGTGATATTGAAGTCGATGACATAGACTTTTGGATTTCATCAACAGCTTGTAAGTATAGATCCACTTCTTGACGATCTCCACCAAAGATCATTCTTTCTCTTGCTTCTTCTGATGCTGTTGAGTCCCACCTCAGAATTATCTTCTGGGCATCTTCCAAAGGCACTGCAAAAGAGGTACTTGTGCTGTAATTTTCTGGTGGTTCCATGACTGACTAGCTATAAGAAACCAAGAACCAAAATTCTAATCTTGAAAAAGCAAAGGGTATTATATTTATCTCAAAAATATACGAAGTTAAAAGAAATTTGTTCCTTTTTTTTTTCCTCTGGGTTTTCGCTTTTGTATATAGCAGAAAAATGCTTCCTTTTTAACCTAAAATCTTGAAAGGAGGAGGAATTGGCTTTGGAATCTTGAAAAAGAGATCGTTGTGGTTTTTAGTGGAGGAGATGGTGGTGGGGGTATATTTGCAGGAGGAACTGTAGATTATAGATGGATGGTTATTGGTGTTGTGTGTGTGTGTGTGTGTGGACTGTGGCCTTTGGGAGTGGTGAGGACTCGTTTAAGTAAGGGCAACTGTGGGGATTTTTGTCTGAAACTGAAACGTTTGATTGAGTGTTGAATTCAAAGAAAAGAAAATCCAACTACGTAGTATTCTTTCTTTAAAAAACTTTCTCTATTCATCCTGGCCTGCCGGAATCTCTTTTCAAATATACCGGCGATCTCGCCCAGCCCAGCTACTCTCTCTCCCTCTTTCTTCCTTGCTTTCTTTTTAAATTACAAGATCTCAACCGGACGATGAATTTCATCAGGATGTCTAGCCTCCCCCGTTTGGCATTACTATGTAAATTCTATTTTGTATGGCGATACAATTATATTTTAATTTTAAAAAATTTTAAATTAATTTTTATTTTATTTTTTAGATATTTTCAATATAATCATTTCTAAAATTAATATATTTTTAAATAAATATATTTTAAAAAACAATCTTTACTTTAAATTCTATAATTTTAAAACCTAATTTAGTTTAAAGAGTCATCCTGATCTTTACTTTAAATTCTATAATTTTAAAAAAGTCATCCTAAAATCTAATTAATCCAAGAACTAGAATCAAACTAGGTTAAAGAAAAAAAATTTAATATGATCTGGTTAACTTAATGAATTGAATAAATAAAATTTAATTAAAATTTATTTATAATTTATTAATTTTTTTAAAATTAATATTATTTTAATTTTAAAAAAATTAATCTAGACAACTCAATCACCTTATCAAAACTTGAAATCCATTTTGAACCGGCCTAGGACTAAAACCTGTAACAAATACTTATAACGATATAATACATCATGGTGGTGAATTATGATTTGATTTGTTTTTTAATAAATTGATTTTAGCTGCACTCTTGCTAGTGCTGTTTTACATAATTTTAGTTTTTGTTGCGGGTGAGAAATTTTTCTATTTAACAATTTTATACAATGGTGATTTTAGAAAAATAAAATAAAAAAGCGACTATGTAATTATTAATAGAAATTGAGTTTTCTTCCTTGAGAACTTTAATAACTCATTCCTATATCTATCAATATAGCATGTTGAAGAGAATAAATTTCATTAACTATTAATTTTAAGATTTAAACTCAAAAAATTAAAAATAATCGCATTTATTCATTCATAGTTGAGTTCGATATATTTCCTTCATCTGAGTAGCAAAAATCCTCCAACATTAAAAAATAATAGTTTCAATATTTTATTATTTAATTTTCTATTTCAAGATATTTATATATAATGTGGAATTTATCATTACAGTTCAACTGTATTTTTTTTTAAAAAAACTCAATTATATTTTTAAATTTTTTTATTTTTTTAAATTTAAATTATTTTTTATTTTAAAATTATTTTAATGTATTAATATTAAAAATAATTCTTTTTTTTAAATATATTATTTTAATATATTTTTAAATAAAATATATTTAAAAAATAATAGTTTTTACCAAATTTCTAAATTATCCCAAAATGATTTTGAAGTTTTATTATAAGAAAAGTGATTTACATGGCCTAATTTTGGCAGGAGTATTTCAAGCAGCGATAAAGATTATTTTTTAAAATATTTTTTATTTTAAAATTATATTTTTTTTATTTTAAAAAAATTTTCCTATACAAAATATAAAAATAAATTAATTTAAAATTTCTAAAACCTCTTTAATGGATTTATCTGTGAGACTAGACATGTCTGGAAAGTTAAAGGGGAAGTCGAAGCCCATGCTTGCACGAAATGATTTGAGTGGGCTCCTTGGACATCATCAGTCTTGGGTGCGAATTCCATGATCTCAATCTCATAATAACCTAGACGGGCCCTCATTAATTTCTCCACGGCAACACCTTGATTGGGAATTGTACTCTGCAATGCCGGTGCGCTCATGATGGGTAGTCTGTAGGACTTATTTAAATACATTAATTAGTTAATAAATTTAAGTATATGAGATTAAAATCAATCCATATTAATTGTGAACATTGTTCAATTTATTATGTATTCAACATCATGTATTTATTATTTATTTAAAAAATATCAATAATAGAAAGAAGACACGGAGGTTAATTTAATTCATAAATTTAAAAATAAACTCACCAAATAATTACTAATTATGAGAAAAAAGTATTTCAATAAAATAATAAACAATGAAAAATAACACATAAAAAAATTATATATATAAAGAAATTGTTCAAATTTTGATAAATAAAGGGGTGATTTTGAATCCTAATTTGTATATTATTTTTACCTCTAACATTTTATAATTATTCTAATAACATCAAAAAAAATATTTTAAAACCTCAAAATATATTTTAATTAATTTTAAAAACTAAAAAAAAAGTAGATTATCTCTCTTCTTTCTAACCCTATTTTAATACAAATAAACATATCATACATATTTAAACTAGTGTTATTAAATTTTATTCGGTCAAATTAATTCAAAACTCAATCATTTTATATTAGATTTAAAAAAATTATATGAAAATTAATTTAATTTAATTAATATTATTTAATTAAAACTCAAATTGAGGACTGAGTTATGGGCAATTTAGATTTATACCTTTGCATGAATCAACAAGTACCAAATCAAATTCAAATTTTCAAAAACATCACTTTTAGAAAAAACGACAGCATTTTGAGCAAAAGACTTCGTTTTGAGCACTGTTCATATCTGCAACGCAACTGTCCATTATCTTTTAGTTTTTCTTAATATATGATATTATTGTGATTAATTGGCGAATCAATAACTATATCATAAAAGACAAAAACCAAATCAACATGAATGAGAAATTGTGAGCACAGCTGTTTTGCAGAGAAACAAAAGCTTACTGTGCTGGCTCTGGCCTTCTCTCTCGAGCTATGAAAGGCAAATAATTAGCATATGATAAAGAATTAATTAAGTCAATTAATCTATTACCAAAATAGGCCGACATTCACGTGCATTCATGCTCGCACTTACGTTTATGATTTAAATAAAACAAATTAAATCAAAACAATAGAAGATGTATAGAACAAAGTGCAGATGACAGGCAGTAATAACAGTACATTCTCTCTCTCTCTCTTTTAATGAATTTTCTGATTCTGCAAGTATGGTTTCAAGTGCTTGCTAATAAATTATTATTAATTATTACTAAATAATTTGGTGCACGAATGGCACTGCTGCAGGGTCACTTATAAAAAAGGAGAAACTCAAGGTCTTGGTTTTGCTAATTATATCTGGTATGGCATGGTAAAGTTGCTGCTGCTGGCCAGCCAATTCCAGGAGCTCAAGCACAGGCCCCCCTGAAATCGCATTTGCCTATAGCCAGGCTCGATGTGTAATGCATGAGGCTGTGGATAAGTAAAGATGTGATGTTATGGCATGGAAAGCTACGGGATTTTGCATGTCGTCATTGTCAGTGCAAAAGGTGGGCTAGATATTGCTGTGTGCCAGATTAGAACCCTATCAATCTGAATCATTTTTTAATGTTCATGCTGCTGATTTCTCCAGCTGTGTTGAGCTATCTGTGAGGTACAGAAGGGTTGACTAACATGTGTTTTTAATCTGTATATGAGTTGTAACTTGGGAGTCTCAATGGGATTCTCGAGGTGCATCTCAAAATGCATGATTAATTCGGCCTTAATCAATGATTTAACAAAAAAAATATTTCTGGTTGGGGAGTCCCGATGAGGTCTTCATTGCTTAATTCCCTCAGAAATTAACGATGTTTTGGCTTTTATATCACTTCACCTTGATCTGAGGAGCCAGCTGATTTGGTCAATCATTTCAGCAACATCGAGGTGAAGACACTTGCTTCAGCTCCATCAACCAAGGAAACAAGAAGAAAAGGGGGAGAGTATAAGCTTCGAGAAATGTTTTGTCGAAGCTGAAATGAACACTCAGATTTACAAAGGAAACTAAGATTGGTCATTATGCTGGAGCAGTAGTCATGGAGGCGTTTTGTTAGTGTTTGTCAATGCTGAAGTCTGGAAGCATTAACTTAATGGAAGCTCCACCTCATTGTGTACATAGAAGTAGAACAGATTGTTAAGCTATTTTAGGTGATGAAAGTTTCCCCTTTCCGCTTCTGGGATGTTCTTGCTGCAAAATTAATCCTGATGCACAGGTTGCACACAGTTGGGGCTTGTAATTGAAACTTGTATGTTGCAGAATTCTTAGAAACTGAAATGATCATGCTTGGTCTACAAGCTATTAAAATTAGTTTCTTTAAGTGAAGCATTACAAGAAAAACGTACAGCATGATCACAAAAATCTAGCAGCAAGTTTGAAAGTACAAAGAAAAATATCTGGCCAGAAAAATGAAGGAAAAGGGAGAAGGTTCTAACACTATGTGATTAAGTTACAAGTCTAGTGCATATGCATTGTAACTCCACATTCTCATTTTCTTCTTGTGCCGAAACCTCGAAAATGCTGTCCAGTCATCATTGCAGATGCTACTGAAACTTAATGTCCTAAGTTGGATTGGAACTAATTTCCTTTATTTTGAAGAGTTCCTTTAATCAGAATTTGATGTGTCATTGCTGAAGAGTATCTAAATAGGAGCCGGAAAAGAAAAATGATCACGACTCGGGTGTTTAGTTCCATCCATAAAGCTACCTGATCCATGTCTCCTCCTAGGGCTCTCCCCATCAACTTCTTGAATATCAGACACGCTGGTCTGTGGTGCAACTGCATAAACATCTCGAAGTGATGGTAAAACTTGCATTGTCCTGCCCTCGTGGTTACTGTCTTCCAATTTTATGCTCTGTATCATTTGAATAGCATCTGTGATGTCTAACCGTTGCTGAGGATTTCTTTTAACACAAGCAGCCCCAATACCCAAGAGTTGCCTCATCTGACCAAGTGAATTTGTTGAGCTTGCAATTTCAGGATCAAGCAAATCAGTTTCTCTGCCATCGGAAACTGCTGATTCCATCCATTGGACTACATCAGTCCCTCCCCTGGCCTTGTTGAGGTACTGAGAAGGAAATTTTCCTGTAAGGATTTCAAGTACGATGATCCCTAGACAGTACACGTCGCACATAGGTGATACACCATATTGCGCTGCTTCTGGGGCTTTATACCCAAACAATGCTTGAGCCAACATTGGAGGGCTGATCAGGGGACTATGTCCAAATTCTGAAAGCAATGGCTCGTTATCATTGCTAAGAAAGACATTGCTTGATTTGAGATTGCCATGAGGCAAGGAAGAGGAAGCAAGTTTTGTATGAAGATAGCCCAATCCCCTGGCAATTCCTTGAACAATCTTGAGACGAACAAACCAATTGAGTTCAGCATGTGATGTTCCTCGATCACCTGAAGAAATATAATGTTAAGCAAGATACATGAATGCTGAGAAAAACCAAACATGAGACGAACCTTCGTAAAAGAAAACATTGGAAAATGATATCATACCATGCAACAAATAAAGCAGACTGCCTTTAGGCATGTATTCATATACCAACAGCTTCTCATCCGGCCGATAAAGAAAAGCCAGTGGTGTCAAAATATTAGTATGATTCAGTCTTCCTAGCTTTCTGATTTCTGCATCAAATTGATCTTTGGACAAAGTATTCATTTCTCTCGTTCTCTTGACCACCACCATAACGCCGTTAGCCATCTGCGCCTTATACAAAGACCCCATTCCTCCATTTCCAAGCACTTCTGCCGAAGCTTTCATCAAATCTGGCAACCCAAATACACCTTTTTCATTGTTCACAATAACTAATTCCCCTACACCACTCCTTCCATTATTAGATCCTTTACGGTTTGATCCCATCTTTTTGGGAGCATCCACTCCCTTTGGTCTATTCGACAACGAAACTTGCACCTCAAGTGCTGCTGCCGCTGCTGCTGCTGCTGCATTACCATTACTTCTATTTTCAATCACATCAAAATCTTTGTCCCTTCGCCTCATTCTAAAGATTATCAATGCTGTTATAGAAAGAAGCAACACGGCCAGAGTTACGGCCCCCGCGACTGTCTTTATAACTTTATTGTTGTTATGACCTCTGTGTTTGCTAACCATCATATCAGCATCCAAACCAACACCGGTTGGTGGTTCTGATGATGTCTGCATCGTGTTTTCACATCCTCTGCCAAATCTGTCTCCACAGAGATGATCATTTCCATCAAAGGAACTATAATTGAATATTGCTAAATTCGGTGGGATTTCCCCTTCCAGTATATTGTTTGACACATCAAATGACATCAGTGTTGGTTGATCAATAGATGGAATAGTCCCACTAAACTGATTGTTCTCGAGATGTAATTCGCTAAGCCGAGGCAACTCAGCCAGTGATGGTGGAATTCCTCCAGTAAACTTGTTATCGGAGAGCCAAACTTTCTTCAGAGACTTCATCTTCGAGAAGAAATCCGAGGGAATCTCACCAGAAAACTGGTTCCCTCTCAAGTATATAGCCTTTAAATGGCCTAAACGATTGAGTTCAGGAATTGCACCTGTAAAAGAATTACGAGCAAAGCTTAGGCTCCTGAGTCCCTGCATAGTAGCCAATGCATCAACGTTAATGGTTCCTGATAAGCCCATGTTTTCGAGCTGAAGACCCGTGACAATGCCATTGAAACAAAGAAGTCCGTTCCAGTGGGTTTGTCTATTGCAAGGGACAGAGCCTGAGATCCAAGAGCTAAGAGCACCAGCGTTAGTAAATGATTTTTTAAGCCTAAGCAATGCTTCAGAATCAGAAACAGAACATGTTAACGAAAAATGGAGGGTAAAAACGATGAAGAGAAAAGGAAATGGATGGAAATGCCAATCTAATTCCATTACTTTGGCAAAAGAGCTTGACAAGTTCTTGCGCTGCAATTTCCCGTGTGATTTTTTTGTGGGGATTTGTTGAATTTCCATGTTTTTCGGTTATTTGCCTTCTTTTCTTGTGGTCTCTTCATTTTTACCCTCCATTTTTATTTTTATTTTCTCTTTTTGTGAGGCTTAGAATTGGGAGGGAGGCATGGAATTATTGAAGACTAGAATCTCATATACTAATTCTATAGAAAAAATAAATCTTAATTTAAAAAAAAAACAAATAAATTATTAAACATTATAAATAAATAAATTCTTATATTTAATAAAGAAAATGAAACATAAGTTTTAATTATTAAGAACTATATTAAATTTAAAATGAACAAAAAATATCTTAAAATATTTATTTTTTCTATCAAATTTGTCCATAATATTTAAGAAATTCTTAATTAAATCTTTCCATTCATATTTGATCATGATTTCTATCCAAATTGTACTATTATTTTGTAATAAATAAAATTGTTTTATATGAAACTTAACATTTGTATATAGCAATTGTAATAGAATACCCAATTGATAAATAAAAGTTGTTTGGTATAAAATCCATACAAAAACATATTTGAGGAAACCAATTCAATAATTAGGAGCATTTTTAGGTTTTCTCATATATTTATAAGTATGATTAGAAATTGAAATAATTTTTTTTGTCATTGCTGTAAGAAACCTCATCTCCTTCTTACAAAAATAAGAGAACATTAAAAGAGAGAGAATTTTTTTATTTTTATCATAAAAATTTTAATTTTTCAATTTAAGTTTGTTCGATTATATGATGAATATGCTACAAATGTTAATATCTAGATGCCAAACAATAATATCTAGACGTTAATATTATGAAATTGTAATGTTTTTTTTTCTACCACAATCATTACCATTGTTATAACAATTCAAAAATATTTTCTAAAATTAGTTATTAATTTAGATAAAATTTATTTATATTGCATATGAATCCTTTACATTATTTTTTTCATATCAACAAAAATTTTTGAAAGGGATATTTGACACGATAAAAAGATTGATGTTTTCTCTCAAGTGCAGGAGTGTCGAAGTAATAAATAACCCGATAAGACTGGGGTCGAACCACAGGGAGGTTAATTATATAAATTATAAATAACAATAATACAACAACAACAACAACAATAATAGTAGTAGTAGTAGTAGTAGTACTAATAATAATAATAATAATAATAATAAAGAATAAAAAGAAGAAGAAGAAAAGTTGATAAGAACTTTGAGATGAAAAATTAACATAAGGATTAAACAATGATAACAAACAATGTCAAGGTTAGAGGATCCACTAATAGTATGTCAAATAAATATAGTATAAACTCTTATTATTCAATTGGAAACCACACACAAAGGAAGTTCCAATCAGATTATAGATTGTTAATATGATTACATTAGTCATCTTATTCAATTAATGCTAATACTTGTAAATGTCATCAAGCATTCATGATTATAACTTATGTTAACAACAAATCAAGTTCCTTTCATAGCTCTGGTGTCGGTTATACCATACAGTATGGGCTATGAAAGTGCCAAGCATTTGTTGTACCAAGTGTTATACAACATAAATCAAGATTAGTCATTTAACAAGCAAAGTATTAAAGAGTGAACAAGATAACAAATAGAAAACATGTTAGTATCAAACATTAAAGTCCATATTAAGTTTATATTATACTTATTCTTACACCATTAGTGTAACCTTTTCACCTTGACATAATAAACTTAGTTAAACATTAGCGTAACCTTTTCACCTTTACATAGTAAACTTAGCTAGACATAATGAAAGAAAGAAAAATAGATAAACAAAATAAGAACATAAATAAGATAAAAGTTAACTAAGTAAAGGAAAGGAAATAAAAGGCATAAACTTGATATTAATGAAAACAAAGTATAAACATTACAAAAAACACAAAGAGAGAAAGCAAGAGCATAATCTTGATCTGGACACCAAGATACCTAAATGCATGGCAAATGCCTCCTTTTATAGGCTAAAATTGGGAACTATTGATTTGATGACTAATTGATGAGTGGGTGATCAACTCTTGACTTGGTGACAATCATTATCTTCTTTTGTCTGCCCAAAACGTCATTGATAACGTCAAAATTGGAGCCACTTAAAAACATAAAAGTTGTAGGAAATTGTCTCAGATTTCTTGTGTAAAGAATTCCACTCATTTGGACTTTTAGAACTCCAGATATGGGCCAAATAATGAACAGTACTCGAGCTGGAAGACAAACTCGGACTTCTTTGTTGTTGCTACAATTTGGATTTGAAAATGGCCTTTTTAGATCTTGGGCTCCATATGAAAGTTGTAGGCCTATGTCTTACCTTT
Organism: Populus euphratica; assembly: GCF_000495115.2. Taxonomy (NCBI): domain Eukaryota; kingdom Viridiplantae; phylum Streptophyta; class Magnoliopsida; order Malpighiales; family Salicaceae; genus Populus; species Populus euphratica. Next base: position 2,292 of record NW_011500790.1, on the reverse strand, counting down.
CCATCCATATAAAGTAGACCTAAATCTGAGATCTACAGCTCCAGATATGACCCAATTACCGAACAGTATTCCAGTTTGGATTGCACCGACATCTCTTTTCTAAGTTTGGCCATCTCTTTGTCCTTCCAATTTCAGTTCTTAAATTCATCATTTAGTCCTTTCATTTATGTGATAGGCCTGCATTTAAAATGAACATTTACCATAAATTAAAGGTATCTTATATTATTAGATATATTATTATAAAACATGCTTTAGTTAAGGAATTATTGATACTTCAAGTGCAAAATGATGATATAAAACCTTGATAAAAATACACTTTTAAGTATCAATCACACCCCCCAACTAGCTTATTACTAGTCCCTAGTAATCAAAGCGTTAAAATAGAAAAATACTTTGTAAATTCCACAAAGCAAGGTAGTCATCATTTAACTTCCATTAATCTATCCAGATAAACAAACTCTCATTAAATTTATATACCTGCTCAATAACTCTTAACAAGATATTCATAAACCTTTTTTTTGTACTCAATATATCAACACATAATTATAGGGCTTTTCTTGGAAGAAAATAAAATTTTTGTTCTAATGTTTAAGGTTAACTTCCTTGGGTTGGGATTATTATTTTTGTCTTCTTCTTTTTTTTTCTTTTTTTTAATATATATACATATAATTTAAAACACCATGCATCTTTAACCCATGTAACGAGCTTTCTGCTAATGACTCCCAGACCAGTTGGTCTTAGGGCATTAGGTGTTAAGACACCCCTACGAGCTTAATAACTCATGTCACAGATACTGATATGTAGATAGTGCAATGTTTGATTCCCTTAAGCTTTTCTCCTCAACCCATATAACAAGCGTTGGGCCAATAGCTTCCAAGTCAGTTGACTTTAGGGTGTTAGGTGTTTAACACCCTTTCGGGCTTAATTGCTTAGGTTAAGGAGGCTACGAAACCAAACTTATCTACATTTTTATTATTATCATTTTCTTTCTTTCTTTTTTTTGTCTTTTTTTTGTGTTTGTTTTTTTTAATTATATACTATCCCTTTTCCTTTAGTTGTTACCTTTAACAAAAGAACATAAATAATGTAATAATCCAATATGCAACCCACAATCATATGTTAAAGTGTATGTGTGTGTGTAAATTAAGGTTTAAGAATACATGTTAAATACATATATGAGCAGAATTAAGTGATAACAATGCGAGAGTTTGTAAATCTGAATATTTCAAGAAGTATTATGATAGACCTTGTTACGAATGATTACTAAGATGCGTCTCAAGAGTCATAAAAAGTTCTCCTTACTCTGCCATCATAGTAATAACAATTTTGCACGTACTTTATGAAATAGAAAGCACAGTTAGTTTTTTTTTTTAGCTACTACCCTCTTCCCCCAACCAAAACGAGACATTGTTCTCAATGTTTAAAGGTAAAAAGATAGAGTATAGAAGATATCACCTGAAATAACGAACACTGAAAAAAATATAAGAAACAACAAAACACAATAATAAAACCAAAAGACACAAAAATTCACAAATGAATTCTCAAATCCAATCTAAGCTTTTTACGGCTTTCCATGGTTAACCAATTTATACGACTAATAGAAGGATCAATTACAGGAATGAAAGATTGTAGTTGGTCAATCAATTGTTCAGCAGTAGCAGCAGAGATTATGATTTGTCGTGCAAAAGATGTTAGAAATTTCTGTTCCACAGCATGATCAAAAAAAGACAACAACTTATCATAATAACCATTAACATTTAACAAACCTATGGGTTTATGGTGAATGTGCAATTGGGCCCAAGAGGAAATATGAAAGATCTCTTCCAATGTGCCTAGACCACCTGGTAAAACAATGAAGGCATCAACATGGTTAAACATTAGATTCATTCAAGTCGACATTGTGGAGATTTGAAGTTCCTCTCCAATTATTTTTCCAATGATGTCCCCTTGTGCTGAAGCTTCGGGGACGACCCCCAAAACTTGACTACCTCCTAAAAATGCAACTATTGACACACCTCCCATTAACCCAAGATTGTCTCCCCCATACACTAAATGAATCTTTCTCTCAGCTAGCACTTGACCAAGATGATTTGCTGATTCTAAAAACTCCTTTTCTTTCCCAGGACTAGATCCACCAAAAACACAACTATTTCTTATATGATGACCTGAGAAACTTGCCATTTCTACACACTTCTGTATTTGTTGAATGTATGGGTTGAGTAGAAATGAAAAGAAGGAAGAGAGGATTTTATAGATGAGAAATTAGAAAGGCAATCATACCACCTATATGTA
>NW_011508999.1:0-587 GCF_000495115.2 Populus euphratica | reverse complement strand
AGTTATTAAAATAAACTATCGTAAAAAAGGGATGTTAAAATAACCAAATGACTATTTACAAAGAAAAAAATGAAGAAAAAAGAAGTAAGAATATCATTTTAATTTCTCTCATGGAAGAATTGTGTGATTGTGCCATCACCATGCTCGCAATTCCTTGTTGAATGCTTGTTTGAGAGAAAAGAGTCAAAATAATCATAAAGAAAACCAATATTTGTAGAAGTTAAAAGCTTTGAAAGTTGTGGTATATAATAATAACACATGTATAGTCCATGTATTCCTTCTTATCACTCTTGTAGTCTCCATAAAAACTCGTCTCTTCTTTCTCTAGCTCCTCATAAATTATATTTAAATTAATAATAAATATTTTATTTCTATTTTTCTATAATTTCTTTTAATTATTTTCTACTCTATTTATTATATATTTTAAAAAATATATTTTAATAATTTAATAATAATTTTACTGATAGATTAAGTTTATCAGTATATTTTAAAAAGTTAAAAAAATAATATATCATATTCACCGAGAGATATACTGATAAAAAAATTGATATTTTTTTTGTTTGATATGTTTTTTTTGTTTGTAAATT
>NW_011508997.1:0-588 GCF_000495115.2 Populus euphratica | reverse complement strand
ATAATTATTAGGTGAACTTGCAATCTGAATAATCTAGCATAACTTAGGTAAGATTTTATTTTTAATAAAAAATTAATTTATAAATACTTAAACTTATTTTTTTATAGCCTACACCACTCTTGAATATTTTTATGTGACGTAACTATATCTATAATGTATATGGATATGGAATATTTATTTAATTTTTTATATTTGATAGTTATATATAACCTGTAAATAGTTTCTTAATTTCTATATATGGGATAACCATTTATATATAGCCTTTATCCTTGTTAAATATTTTTAAATTTTTTCAAGTGAAAAATAACTATATTTGTAATACATACAACCTTTATTTGTATAAAAAGTTTCTTAACTTTTATATATGTGAAAGTTATTTATATATAGCCTTTATTCATATTAAATATTTTTAAAAATTTTCATGTGAAATAGTTATATATGTAGTCTTTATGCACGTGAATTTGTTTTTAATTTTTCTTAATGAGATAACTACATATCTAAACTACATACATATAAAATACTTCTTGATTTTTGTGTATATAATAGCTATGTATTACATGGTTTCTTAATTTTTTAAAATAAATATTA
>NW_011508996.1:0-588 GCF_000495115.2 Populus euphratica | reverse complement strand
AAACCAACGACCCAGGCCACGAGAGAAGAATAATTTCATAAAAAGCAAATAAAAACACTATGAATTTTAGTTTCTAACATATTCAATGTTAATGATTGAAATCAATAATAAAAAAAAACTAAATCTATGATATTAAAATAACCTCACAAAAAACAAGTAGAAAAATGCAAAACTCAATTATCAAACAACCTAATATTAATAAAATTTAAAAAAAAACTAAAAAAAATATTGAGTTGTTGGAGGGTAAAATTAAAAAAAGAATCCATTAAAAAAAACTTAAAAAATAAATTAAGTTAACCTGAGACAACTTGTTAAATTCAGATTTAAATCATAAGATTAGAATAATATCATAGAAAGCAAATGAAAAAAAAAAGTATGAAGCCTAGTTAAAAAAAAAGCCAACCTCGGTCAATTTGCTAAATTCACCATTGGGTTGTGAGATCGATAAAATTTTATAAAAAATAATTGAGATAAATTATGAAATTTAATTTTTAATTAATTTAATATTGAAGGATGTAATAAAAAAATATAATTAGAAAAATAACCCCTAAAAGAGATCGAAATCGATATATTAAAACTGTGATCGGA
>NW_011508995.1:0-588 GCF_000495115.2 Populus euphratica | reverse complement strand
GACCTGAGTGACCCGGTCAAAACATGATAATCAGGATAAAAACCCATGATCTAGGCCTTGGGTTAAGTTGATCACCCGACTGGGTTTCAAAACTCTGTTTCCATCTGTTCGTCTCTCTTCTCTTGAAAATTAAAAAAAATATTTAAAATAAATTTAGAGGATGTAGCTTAATTAGTCAGTTCATAAGTTTGTTTTCTAGAAATCATCAATTTAAGTTTTATGAATTTTAATATTATTAAAAACTCATATAATTATTAAATTTAAGATCCATAAGATTAATCAAAATATGTGTAAACTGATATTAACACTATGTTAATAAAAAAAAAAAGGAAGAAAATATTGAAAGCATAGAATGAACAACTAAGATAAAATGGATTTCTTAAATAACTAGTGAAGGTCCGTCTAAGAACTATAATAACATCAACCCACTTTGGAGACTAATCTCACTAGCAGAATCCTTTAGATAATAGTGCTTTCCTATTTATGGAAGATCCTCGGCTCTTCAGGTGCTGACTTGCTGCATAAAGGGGAGTGAAGAGCGTAGTGTCCCAGCCACCGGCCCATGCACTAGGGTGGGGTGGGACACCA
>NW_011508994.1:0-588 GCF_000495115.2 Populus euphratica | reverse complement strand
AAATTCATAGATCTTTTTTTAATTTTTTTGTTAAAACAAATTTAAAAAAAAATAAAATTGAGTTAAATAGAGTCAACCCGTGACTTGGTCATTGTATTGGATTGATTTTTATGTCTGACTTGGTCATTGTATTGGATTGATTTTTGTTTTGATTTTATAATAATTATTTTTATTCATAAGTTACTTTCTAATACTTAATTTAGGCCTTGTATAGAATCGACTTCTAATTTAAGTATTAAAATCGACTAAAAAATCAACCCAATAGTTAATTTTTGTCCAACTTAAATAAAATTAAGTTTAATTCGTGAAGTAATCTTAGTAGTAGAACTAAAATTAAGATTATATATAATTTGAGGGACCAAATAATAGTTTGAGTAGAGACGAAAGTAAAAGAAATAAGACCACACAACATAGCCCATGTAGGAAAGAGAGAAAAAAGAAGAAGAAAGAATAAGAGATGAAAGTCGCACAGAAATTCTTATTATTACATCTAGAAATTGTGGTGTGCTAGCGCGTGTAATGCACACAATAATCAAATTTTATCACTTTCGTAACGCATGGACCACGCATGCTAGATCAAATAAATAT
>NW_011509043.1:0-578 GCF_000495115.2 Populus euphratica | reverse complement strand
ATGGTGAGTTTTACTTTTAACAATGTTTTTTAAATTATTAAAAAGGGTTTTTTTGACATTTAAAAAAACATGTGCGTGTAGAATATCTAGCGGCACATGGGAGGTAATTGTGCGTTTTAGGTAATCCATCAAACACCTTCAGCCATCTAAAAATATACTTATGTTATATTATTGGAAATATTGTTGTGTTTTTTTTTGTTATTAGTGTGATACATGTTTATGGTGTTGATTTATTTTGTTGTTGATGAGTTTTTGCTTTTTATTTTTTTCTTATTTTTTAAAAATTAAAACTTGATCTTTTTGAGTATTTTGAATTCAGTCACTATTTTTTTATTTTTTATTTTTTATATTGGTCTTTTGTATAAATATTTTTTTTTAATTTCATTAATGAATCCTAATTTATCAAATATTATATTGATCCTTATTTTTAATTTTTTTTTTGTCTTAGTGCTTTTGTAAAAGTTTTGTTGATTTTTTTTTTTTTATCAAATTCAAATTAATAGTATTATATTTTTCAATTTGGTTATCGTTGTTTTAATTTTTATTTTTTTACTAATCCTTTTGTAAAAAGTTATTAT
>NW_011508993.1:0-589 GCF_000495115.2 Populus euphratica | reverse complement strand
ACCTGCATTTAAGGGAATTTGAGGAGGTGTGCAACACATATAATAACTTAAATTATAGCATGAACACCATATTTAAGGGAATTTGAGGAGGTGTGCAACACATATAATAATTTAAATTGTAGCATGAACACCATCAGATTAAAGCTTTTTCCTTTTTCATTAAAAGATAAAGCTAAAACATGGCTACAAAATTTGAGACCAGGATCCATTCGTGCTTGGGATGAAATGCAACAACAATTTTTAAAGAAGTTTTTCCCATCTCATAGAACAAACTCTTTCAAAAGACAAATCACTACTTTCACTCAAAAACCAGGAGAAACATTTTACCAATGTTGGGATAGGTATCGAGACTTGCTTAGTACTTGCCCTCATCATGGTTTTGAAACATGGAGATTGGTTTCACATTTCTATGAAGGGTTAACACCTAAAGATAGGCAAATGGTTGAATTGATGTGCAATGGAACTTTTGAAGATAAAGACCCTGATGAAGCAATGGAGTACTTAGACTTGTTAGTTGAAAATGCTCAAAATTGGGACATCGCGGGTACTTATGAGGCACCGAGTAAAACTCAACCTCATACATCTAGTG
>NW_011508991.1:0-589 GCF_000495115.2 Populus euphratica | reverse complement strand
TAACATTAATTTGTTTAACATATATTATGAGTAAATGAGAAATTGATCTTAAAGAATTCAAAGTTGACATGTTTTGTAAACCTAAAACCCCTCATTCCTATATTGAAAGATAAAAATATTTTTTTATGGCTTATATAATAGACACTTAAAGAGTTGAAATTGAACATGACCAAAGTTCTTATAAAGAAAAAGCCCTAGAGCTAGTGGGTTACAAGATTAAGTCAAACATTTTTGCTTGCGTAACTTAGCATGACATTAGCTTGAATCTTGGGTCTTAAGGCTTAGAGTTTAGGACTTAAAGCCCGGTTAGGATTGGGTTTTGGCATGGATTTATTGTAAAAAATAATTATTACACCTTTAAAAATTATTCTTAAAGCCATTCTATGAACAAAATGTTTGAACAGTCATTTTTCTTTTCTTGAATAGTTTATTTTCAAAGAAAAACATATATTTTCAAGGCAAAAAAATGTCAAGTTTTTATGTTTTTTAGGGAAGGTAATTAAGGAAAAATAACAAGAATTAATTCTTTATAATTTTGGTTTCAAAAACTAGTGTAAAAAAAGGTTACAAGGGTGATCTGCACACTAGG
>NW_011508992.1:0-589 GCF_000495115.2 Populus euphratica | reverse complement strand
GGGCATTGAGATTCTTTGATAATAAAGCAATAACTTTATAGAGAGAAAAATTATGATAATATTTTAGAGAGATAGACTCTGAAAAATATATATACTAAAAATATTAAAAATAAAGAGATTATGAACCCTTGGCTTGAAGAATTCATGATGTATTTATAGTGCATAACTCTCTTTTTTTGTGAAAAAAAGAGGCTGAAATGTAATCTCACCCTTATGATATTTTGAGTTGTATTTTACTAAAAAAAATACTTATTAGATTAATATAAAATAATGAAGGATTCACGTGGGGTCCCAAAAAAATTCTCTAATGAGTATTAGTCTTGGATAAGTGCCCATGCTCATTAAATATGAGAAATGAGTCTAAGCATGCTATCTGAAACCAAACATGTTAGCTCAGGTGCAGAAACCCGACCCACAAGAATGTTGAGATGTACATCTACACCAAGGGTGTTAGGCATATGCCTAATATAGGTTTCTAGGTTCATTTTCTTCGAATCCATCAACTTAGGTTCATTTTTAGGGGGTTTTAGATTCATTTTATTTGGATCCACCATCTGCCTCTCAAGTCTTTACGGTATTAACTCGTAAA
>NW_011508989.1:0-590 GCF_000495115.2 Populus euphratica | reverse complement strand
CTAGACGACTGCTAATTTTTTTCTTATGAAGTCTCTTCATTTATTTTAATTTTCTTAAACTTCTAGTTCGTGGCTCGGTTTTAAAAGGTTATTTAATCTGTTTTCTAAAGTATGTTTTAGTTTTTTTATTGTATGTTAATTATTATAGTGTAAAGAGTTCTTAAGAATAAATTTTATTGAAAAATATATTAAAATAAATTTTTTAATTTTTAATATCAATACATTAAAACTATTAAAAAAATCAGAAAAACATACTTTTAAAATATACTCAAAAACTTATCATTCTTTTAAATATTATTTTAATTACTTTTTAAATAATTTTGATATAAAAATTTAATTTAAAATAAAAAAATAAAACATGGCATGGCCATAAAAATAAATAGCCTCTTTTAAAAATTTTATACTTGTACTTTTTTTTTTTATCTCTAACATCGTGATATAGAAAGCATTAAATAACACGGTTATATTCGTATTTTTAAAAAATTTAATTTTTATATTTTAAATTATTTTAATGTATTAATCTAATTTTAAAAATAATTTTTTAAAATAAAAATATAGTTTTAATATATTTTAACATAAAAAATATTTTA
>NW_011500777.1:80858-90167 GCF_000495115.2 Populus euphratica | reverse complement strand
ATAAACTTAATCAAATTTAATAATGATTTGTCCAAGACTCCAGCGCATGCATTCTATTTTGGTTACAAGTTTTTGGATATAAATTGTTATTTGATGGTGATGTGCATATTTTTTTTAGAAGGTTGAATATATGCAATTATTTTGTTTGTTTAAAATATTTTGTTTTTTAAATTCAAAATCTACCTTAAAATAAAAAAACTGTAACCACACTGTGAACTTGCACGGTGTTTTCCCACTCCATTTAGAAAGATCATAGATTTGTTGACATTCAGTTCTTCTGAAAGCAACTTTTCGAAGTAATTATTATCTTTTCGATCCAGATGAATAAGTAATTATTACCTTTTTGATCCAGATGAAATCTCAACTTCACTGAGAATATTCGTCCATCTTTGTACCTTCTCCTCGTTTTCCCTGAGATTTTCTTCATTCTTATCGAAGACAATTGTATAACTCTCTGTTTGATCATCCATCTTTGATTGTTCGACATCATAAGAAACTGGAAACACAGTGTCCGATCTCATCTCATCCATGTATCCGACAATCTTGACAAGTTCGTCAAAGCACCAAGGTAAAGAAGCACAATCTCTAGAAAATATAATAATTGACATCCCTGATTCTTCAATGGCCTCAAAGAGTCTTGATCTAATTGCCATTACTTTCTCTGGTTCCTTCTCGACTGGCATAATGAATCCATAGGTGAAAGCATCAGTAGCGTCTGCGACACTGGTGACAGGGAAGACATAGGCCATCCATTCATGGTACGACGAAGAAAAAGCTAAAGAATCTTTATATGAAGAAGCTGCTTCTTTGCTTGTGACAATAAAATGGGCAGATGTTTGTGGTTTCATATATAGAGAAGATAACAAACAGACACCACAATTCTTCACCTTCACTCCTTGCTCGTAAGAATGAAACGACAACTCAATGTTGCTAAAGGATTCTTGCCGCCATTCTTGAAGCTCTTTAAGGTAATCAAAAGATAGATAGAATAGCCAGATATGATCTGAAAAGAGACGGCCTTTAAAATTAATACACATCGGCGAAGGATAATTCTCTCTTCCATTGGCATTGAAATGACAAAAAAGAGAAGGACTTTCATCATTTGCATTGAATGCAACACACGCAACAAACCCCATGCTCCCACTAGGCACTTGCACACTAATTGAAGATCCCTTGCTTCGATGGTTAAACCAGCCTGGAATTTCATTTCCTGGAACAGCGATACCAAATCCAGGTCTTGGATTCCACAAACCCTGTACAATAAAGAACCAAAATGTTAGATAGATAGAGGGAGAGTGAGAAAGAAAAAGGTTGGGGTTTGATTAAGAGAAGACCTGAAGGTATCTTTGAAGCATGGTCCAGCCCATGCTGTCTTGGCCATTATGATTGTACAATTCCCAGCAGTTAAGACAAAGGAACTCTGATCTTTTGGAACTGCTTAAATTTATCGGATCTGGAATTGTTTTTAGATTTATACAACCATTCAAATTTACTGTTTGAACTTTAGATGGAACCTCAGGCAAAGATGCAAGCCTCGTGCAATCCTCCAAGACAAGCATTTCCAGTTCAGAAAGCTGATTTATGGCTTTAGGCAGGCTAACGAAGTTATTCTGGCTCAGATCTAAAGACCTCAATGAAGAGAAGTAGCCAATATCTTCAGGAAGTTCCCCTTCTCCTAGATTGCAAGCGCGTAAACCCAGTACTTCTAAAGAACACAGACTAGACAAAGAAGGCAGCACAGCTATTCCTTCGCATCCATCCAAAGATAACACTTTAAGATTCTTTAAAAGAAAAACGGATCCTGGCAATTGTCTTATTGAAGTTCCACTTACATCAAACTCCTCCAAACTTTCAACTTTTCCCAAATTCTCTGGTATATTTTTAAGTGCAGAACAGCAAGACAGATCAAGTTTTTTAAGGGATTTCAAGCAACCTATGCTACTCGGAATGCTTTCAAGGTTCTTGCAGTTGGTCATGCTCAATAGACCTAAGCCAATCAAAAGACGAATTGACGAAGATAGTTCAGCAATACCAGTCCCGTCCAAACGAAGCTTCATCAAACAGTTCATGTTTCCCACTATATCTGGAAACCTCTCAAGTTTTGAGCAGCCATCAAGAGTGAAAACTTTAAGTGATTCCATTTCAAGGTTGCTCGGGAGAATCCTAATACTTTGGCAATGCACAAGATTCACATGTTGAAGCTTTTTGTGACGTGCAAGTGATGGATGGACCTCAGACAAACTTGTACAACCTTCAAGAATTAGGTTCTCGAGATTCGGAATTCCAGTAAAATCTGGAGTCTTGATCAGGTTTAGTGAGTTGCTGAGATTGATGATTTTCAAATTAACTGCACTCTGCAATCGGGCAGGGGAGAAGAAATAAGGATGCTACTATCATAAATATATAGGAAAATTATAAAAAGAAATACAAAGGTCCTTAAATTAGGTGATCTCACCTTACACCCATACCATAATTGCTCAATGCTACTGTTAGCCATGTGAAGTTCAACTAGCTCATCCACCTGTAAACCAGCTGGCAATGATTTTGAAGGGTAAGAATGCCATTCAAGAAATCGTAGCTTATTGGAAAGATCTTCAGGTCCTTCAGAAAGTTGCACGCTGTCGATTTTGAGCAATCTTAGTTTGCTCATTTTAGAGAAGGCTTTCATGTTCCATTGTGCTTCTTTTATTCCAGGCATGTCCAGGAAAATGGCTTCTATTTTTTCTTTTCCCTGTCAACCAAAAAGGGGAATACAAGTGAAAAACAAATACAAAGTAGAGATGGAGCGTAAATTAAAATAAACTTCATGAAATCTAATGGATACTGTTCTCTATCAGCTACTCACTGTGCTGTCCATCAGTGCAAGGCAGACATCCTCGTATGTCCACAATCTACTGCGCCTTCCAGGCTCTTCAGGGGATTCACAACGAACAATTTCCTTACCCATTATCTGTAATAAATTATGCATCCAGACTTGATCCCGAGAAACACTTATAAGAGATTTCTCAATAAGAACTGGTATTCCAATACCTGCATGGAATCCACGGCTTTCAAGTATCCTTGTTATTCGATCAATTTTAAACCCCATCAGGAAACATGCAATGTCTAAAAATATTTTCTTATCTGATTCATGGAGACCATCAAAACTAATGCGAAGCACATCAATAATTTTTCCGTGAGGAATCTCATTCATTCTACTAATCGCACTTTTCCATTGATCGACAAGTCTTCCATTCAAAAACGAACCTATAACTTCAAGAGCCAGCGGAAGGCCATTAGCATAACCCACAACTTGCTTGGATAGATCCAAGAAATCTTCAACAGGTTGGTCTTTTTTGAAAGCTTTCTGGCTAAACAACATGAGAGCATCATCATCATTCAATTTTTCAGCCTCATAAATTTTAGTATCATCATTTCCGGTTAACACATTTGTATCTCTGCTTGTTATGATAATTCTGCTCCCTGGACCAAACCATCCAGGGTCCTCAGCCAAGAATTCTAGTTGTTCTTTGTCATCTACATCATCAAGGATAAGAAGAATCTTTTTAAGTCGTAACCTCCGCTTTATCATCTCAATCCCTCTAGAAGAATCACATACAGAAGCACGTTCCATTAAGATTTCAGAAAGAAGTTGTTCCTGCAAACGACGTTGTCCATCTTCCCTAGCAAAAACTTCTCTGACACTTGCTAAGAAGCAGCTGCCTTCAAATTGCCAACGAATCCTATCATATACTACCCTTGCAACAGTCGTCTTACCTATGCCACCCATTCCGCAAATCCCTATGAAGATTGTTTTGCCTACTTCTTCACCTATATAGCCATTTAATACCTCTACACGAGAATCTATTCCAACTAATTTTTTGCTAATTGTTGGCAGAGTGACGCTTAGTTTGTACGATATGTATTCAGCAATTATTTTAATTGATTCCGATTCATTCCTGCATAGGAGGGTGCAAAACATTAATCATGCAGGGTGCAGAAATCAAATCAGATAGTGATAATGGGAAGATAAACATTAGCATATTGTAGCTCGAAAATTTATGGCTGTTAGCCGGAAATTAATACACCAACCTTTGAGAAAGATAGGGCCCTGATAATAGATAGCTTCGAGAACAGAGAGGAAAAGGAAAGAATAAACTGAAAACGGTACTAGGATTGTATTGATGCTAAGAATGATCCGTGCAATAGCTATCTTATTGCCAATAGAATCACACAGTTACTACAGAAGCATGCATACAAGAACAAAAGCTAGGCAATAAAATATCCATTAAGTTTGGTTTTAACAGACCAAAAGGCAAAAGGAATTCTATCATATTTTTTGTCGACCACTAAGTTGTTTTTATAATTCTTTTTAACAAAAAAATCAATTATTTAGCATAATTAACTTTTAAAAAAACAACTTTAATTTTATTAATTTTTGGGTTCTTTCCCATATTAGCATAGCCCAAAGAAAATTTCCCAAACTAGCATATGCTTCTCACAACTCAAATTTTCACAACGCATTTCTTCGTCTTTCTTCTCTATTTAATCTTTCATTTGGTCTTTCAATTTTTATACAATTTAAATAGTAATTTCAATATTAACTCGTTTTTATTTAAGTTGGGCAAAAACATAACAATATTTTAGGCAAAAATTAACTCGTTTTTAGCGATTGCATTTGAAATAAATATTAACTTTAATTCACATATTTTTTGTGTGCAAAAGAATAGATGAAATGATCGTAATAATGGAACTAAAGTTAACTAAACATAAAAATTGAGGGACCTGCATGTGTGAAGTTGCGTAGGTGAGACCTATGCAATTGATGAAACCGTGCTAGTTTGAAAAGTTTTTTCCCGCCTATAGTATTTTGAGAAATAATTTTTTTCATGGGAAAAAATTCATGCAGCTTATAATCTGTCATACCTTAAAAACTGAACCATAATTGATAACCAATTAAAAATTCTAATGATAAGTTGCCACTTGTTAAAACTTCACTTTAATGGGTAGTTCTTTAACTAGATTTCTGGCCACGAGGGTTGGATTATTTTTTTCTAACCTTTAAAAAATATAATAATATTTGAAAGTAAAAAATTTAATACATGCTAGAAAAATATTTTTAAAATATTAAAATAATAATATATTAGATGATATAATTATTTAAAAATATAATCGTGACATCAACATACTAAATCGACTTGAAATAACTATAGTTAACTTGTAAAATTCATTATCAGAAACACAAATCCGTAAAAACTCCATAGAATCCATATCAAAATAAAATACAGTCTAATTTTAATCAACCAAATATTAAAAGCTAAATATAAAAAAAAAATTCAATAAATTTTTTTTTAAAAAAAATAGCAGCTAGATTTAACAAATAATGAAAAATAAAAAGACTTAAGATAAAAATTAATATATATATATATATCAATTTTAAAAACTTGTCAAAGTAAAAAAATATAATAAAAAAAATGAAGGATGAAATCCCTCAAAAACATTAAAAAATAATCTCATATAAATAGTAATTAAAAGAATAAGAATTAAATTTAATAAATTAAAAAATTTAAAAGTATAAAATTAAAAATAAATTTTAATTCTAAAAAATAATTCAAATTAAAAAATATCAATTGAAAAAATTAAAATAAATATGAAAAAAAGAAAAAAACAAATTGAAGGGCTACTATATTAGAAGGTCGGGTGCAGAATTCGAGGATAAAGACTAAAGAAAAGAAAAGAAAGTCATTTGGTGCCAAATCGGAAAGAATTACTCCAAACATGCCACTCAGAAAGATGGAAAATCCTTTTATTTTATTTTGAAAAGCTAAAACCAACATATTCAAAAACTTTGGTCACTTTTTTTATTTCTTATGATGAATTTGTTGTCATTTCTTCACAATTTTTAATTTTTTAAGCTAAATTTTTATTTCTTCATGCTAGATTTGTTTTTCAACATTTTTATACATTTGAATTTTCCTGTTTAATATTTTATCTTATTTTCAAAATATAAAGAAAAACCAAGAATAGAAAGAAGTTTTATATAAAGATTAGAAATGCTTGATCACATCAGTAAAAAAATTTTAAAAAAAACATTCATATGAAAAAAATACACATTTACCATCATGCTTGTTCATCAATGAAACAATACAGGGGGTAGATTTGAGAATAAGTAGATAGAGGATTTACCTATTCCGGACGTCCCAGCCAGATAGGTTGGCCACCGTAGAGAGACAATCTTTCCATTTCCGGACCTTCTCCAAGTTTTCCTTGAAATTTTGTTCATGCTCAACGAAGGCTTTCTCATATGTCCCTTTGCGCTCGGCTACCTCTGAGGGATCCACATCATAAAAAACTGGCAGAACAGTTTGCCCCATCTCTTTCATGCACTGAACAATCTTGACAAGTTCATCCAAGCACCATGGTGAAGAAGCGTAATCTCTTGAAAATATAATGACAGAAAACCTTGATTCTTCGATGGCCTTCCAGAGAGCAGGTTCTATGGTCTTTCCTCTCTCGAGCTCCCTATCATCCATGTACACATCGATGCGTCTCTGTGCCAGATTAGAATATAGATGACTAGTAAAGTTGTTCCGGGTGTCTTTGCCTCTAAAACTAAGGAACACGTCATGCATATATAGTGGAGGAGGATAAGATGAAGATGAGGTTATTCCTTGCACGCTCGTGGAAGCCATGAAAATCCCTAAAGCGATAAACTAGTACCGATCCCTTCTGGCCTCAACTAGCTCGCTTGGTTCAGCAATTGCTTTCCACGCGTGTAAGGCTTGCTCCTGTTGTCAAACATGAAACAGAAGGTAAGATCAAGAAATTTGGCAATTAAATCTACCAATTAGTAATTTCAAGCTGGAACATGTACAACTCTACTTAGAAATCAGAAAACACCAAATTTCTACGAGTATTTCACGAATCTAGACGAAACAAACCGTGTGGTAAGTGTTGGCTAAAGAGGCACAAGATCTAGCCAAGCCCAATGACGTCGAATTTTTTTCCGGTTCCTTGAGGTCAAGAACTCGTACTGGTAAGTTTACACTGTAAAGAAGATGGAGTTTCGGTGGAGAAAAAGAAAAAAGAGAAATGAAAAGGATATCGAACGCGCATTGGACAGCAGAGGCACCTTCCTGTCAAGAGCAGGGGTGGGGCCACGCACATCACAGTTGAAAAGTATTTTTTAATGAATTTTTAAACTAATAACTATAAAACTCTTATATTAAATATTATAAATTCCCATTGATTTTTTTTTTTTTAAAAAATAAACTTAGCCACCACCCTATTAACTGGAACTAATTAACGAAAAAAAAAATCATATTAAATTGAGTTTAGAATCTCCAACTTTAATATTTTTATCACAAACAGCCCAACTTTAATTCCTCCCGATCTCAAACGCCAATTCTTCTCCTATTACCAATATCTCATCTCAAACCTTTTCCTCAATTTTTAATTTTTTAAGCTAACTTTTTATTTGTTCATGCTAGATTTGTTTTTCAACTTTTTTATACATTTTAAATTTTCTGTTTAATATTTTATTTTATTTTCAAAATATAAAGAAAAACCTAAGAATAGAAAGAAGTTTTATATAAAGATTAGAAATGCTTGATCACATCAGTTCAAAATATCATAAAAAAATTTTAAAAAAAACATTCATATGAAAAAAATACACATTTTACTATCATGCTTGTTCATCAATGAAACAATACAGGGGGTAGATTTGAGAATAAGTAGATAGAGGATTTACCTATTCCGGACGTCCCAGCCAGATAGATTGGCCACCGTAGAGAGACAATCTTTCCATTTCCGGACCTTCTCCAAGTTTTCCTTGAAATTTTGTTCATGCTCACCGAAGGCTTCCTCATATTTCCGTTTCCGCTCGGTTACCTCTGAGGGATCCACATCATAAAAAACTGGCAGAACAGTTTGCCCCATCTCTTTCATGCACTGAACAATCTTGACAAGTTCATCCAAGCACCATGGTGAAGAAGCGTAATCTCTTGAAAATATAATGACAGAAAACCTTGATTCTTCGATGGCCTTCCAGAGAGCAGGTTCGATGGTCTTTCCTCTCTCGAGCTCCCTATCATCCATGTACACATCGATGCCTCTCTGTGCCAGATTAGAATATAGATGACTAGTAAAGTTGTTCCGGGTGTCTTTGCCTCTAAAACTAAGGAACACATCATGCATATATAGTGGAGGAGGATAAGATGAAGATGAGGTTATCCCTTGCACGCTGGTGGAAGCCATGAAAATCCCTAAAGCGATAAACTAGTACCGATCCCTTCTGGCCTCAACTAGCTCGCTTGGTTCAGCAATTGCTTTCCACGCGTGTAAGGCCTGCTCCTGTTGTCAAACATGAAACAGAAGGTAAGATCAAGAAATTTGGCAATTAAATCTACCAATTAGTAATTTCAAGCTGGAACATGTACAACTCTACTTAGAAATCAGAAAACACCAAATTTCTACGAGTATTTCACGAATCTAGACGAAACAAACCGTGTGGTAAGTGTTGGCTAAAGAGGCACAAGATCTAGCCAAGCCCAATGACGTCGAATTTTTTTCCGGTTCCTTGAGGTCAAGAACTCGTACTGGTAAGTTTACACTGTAAAGAAGATGGAGTTTCGGTGGAGAAAAAGCAAAAAGAGAAATGAAAAGGATATCGAACGCGCATTGGACAGCAGAGGCACCTTCCTGTCAAGAGCAGGGGTGGGGCCACGCACATCACAGTTGAAAAGTATTTTTTAATGAATTTTTAAACTAATAACTATAAAACTCTTATATTAAATATTATAAATTCCCATTGATTTTTTTTTTTTTAAAAAATAAACTTAGCCACCACCCTATTAACTGGAACTAATTAACGAAAAAAAAAATCATATTAAATTGAGTTTAGAATCTCCAACTTTAATATTTTTATCACAAACAGCCCAACTTTAATTCCTCCCGATCTCAAACGCCAATTCTTCTCCTATTACCAATATCTCATCTCAAACCTTTTCCTAAGAGCTAGGGTGCTTAAAAATAGAATAGTTGTTATTTCTTAAAAATATATTAAGATAATTTTATTATTATTATTTTTAAATAATTTTGATATCTAAATCAGAAAACACCAAATTTCTATGAAGCTAGACGAAACAAACCGTGTGGTAAGTGATTAGTACTTAAAAGTGTATTTTTATCAAGGTTTTATATAATCATTTTGCACTTGAAGTATCAACAACTCCTTAACTAAAACATGTTTTATAATAATGTATCTAATAATATAAGATACCTATAATTTATGGTAAATATTTATTTTTAATGCAGGCCTATCACATAAAT
>NW_011500777.1:51498-75719 GCF_000495115.2 Populus euphratica | reverse complement strand
GCCCATTCAATCCTGACCGTCCGATCAACTTGAAGATCAAACCAATCACAGCCGCACGATCTTTTCATCCGAGATCCAACGGTGACCAGGCTTCAGACGCACGAGTGCACCATACACTCGTCCACACCGTAGCAACACCCAGAGCTTCTCTCTCCTCTCGCCGGCGATTCTCTCTCTCTCTCCGCCAATCTCCCATTTCCGGTCGTTTCAAGCCACGAAACCACCATAGAAACGTGCATCAACTTCTCTGAAGAAAAACCTCGGTCTTTTTACACTTTTTCACCGGCTATTTTGGCCGGAAAACGGCCACCAATCGCCTCCCCCTAAGCAAAACCCCGGCCGTTTCACACTTTTTCACCGGCTAATTTGGCCGGAAAAAGGCCGCGACCGACATCGACCAATCGACCTTCAAGTCGTCGATTATCCCTCCTCAGCCATCAACGGCCAACGAGACCACCACCATCAGAATCCTCGTCCTTAGATCTACCAGAATCAACCATTTTTTGGCCGGAATCTCACCGAAAAAATTCGCCGCCATCAACAGTAACCGCGCGTGAGCCACACGCGCCGCCAGTGGCATTTTCATAAATTCCGATAAATCCGATGGTATTTCAGTCTTTTGCCTATACAGGGGTACCCAGGTAATTTTCTATGATATTTAATGGTATTTTTTTGATATTTTTATATATAAATACTTGTAAATTTTTGCATGTGAAAAAAACAAAAATAAATAACGACGCGGGTTCAACACCCATTTTATCATATCACTGTTTATAGGTCAAAAACCCAATTTTCAAGAATTGATATATTTATTTGTCAATGATATCAAAATAATTTTTATTTTATAAAATAAATATTATTTGTCGACACGTCTCTTTTATTTATAGAAAATGACCGATGTCAAAAATTTAAATACCAAATATGGATTATGTCCATTATTATTTATTTTGGTAAATCAGACGTAACTCTCCTGTTTAGGGATAAATGTCGACATTTTAGACAAAGTCTCCTAATTTTAGGGACTGATGTCTTTTTTAACGCGTCTCCTATTTTTAGGGACCGACGTTAATCATGTTAAAAATTTACAAATAAGCTCAAAATATAATAGCATTTGAATCAAAATAAGAAAAACACACAAGTAAAGGTAACCTTTCTCTGAAAAGATGTTTTAAGGGTGGTGTCTACCTTCTCTTAATCATAACTAACCCAGTATCCGAATCTCTGGGACCAGTGTCTAATTTTGGATTTCTAGTTCCCTCAAATTACTAGATGGCGACTCCAAATAAAATCTTTATTTCCCCCCAATCAAATAAAAAAATAAATTATTCTTTTTTTGTTTAAAAAACAAACAAAAAAATGAGTGGAGCCGTCACCCGACATCGTGTAGCGACAATTATTATTATTGTTATTGTTATTGTCATTGTTGTTATTATTGTTATTACTATTATTGTTATTGTTGTTGTTATTATTGTTGTTGTTGTTGTATTATTGTCTTATATAATTTGTATAATTAACCTTCCTGTAGTTCGATCCTGGTTTTGCTGGGTTATTTATTATTTTGATATTCCTGCACTTGAAAAAAGATATTAATTTTTTAGTCGAGTCAATAAATGTTGACTAAAGGGGCACGAGATCCAGCCAAGCCCAATATTTGTTTATTCGTCTGGTATCTTAGTAACCAACCTGCGAAGCCCTTTTCTTTCTTTTTATTCCAATGACTTCGATTTTTTTCCGGTTCCTTTAGGTCAAGAACTCGTACTGGTAAGTTTCCTGGATTTTCTTTCGGTGGAGAAAAAGTGAAGATAGAAATGAAAGGGATATCGTACGCGCATTGGGCAGCAGAGGCACCTTCCTGTCAAGAGCAGGGGTTGGGCCACACACATCACAGTTGAAAAGTATTTTTTAATGAATTTTCAAACTAATAACTACAAAACTCTTACATTAAATATTATAAATTCTCATTGATTTTCTTTCTAAATAAACTAAGCCACCACCCTATGAACGTGAACTAATTAACGAAAAAAAAATCATATTAAATTAAGTTTAGGATCTCCAACTTTAATATTTTTATCACATACCAAATACCAATTCTTCTCCCATTCTCAATATCTCATCTCATACCTTTTAACAAGTGATTGGATATATAATAGCACTTATTTTTTAAAAGTATATTTTTATAAATATATTAAAATAATTTTTTTATTATTTTTTGAAAAAATAATTTTGATAGAAGAATGTCAAAATGATTTAAAAATATAAAAAAATTAAAAAAATCAAATTTCCAAACAGTCTGAAACCACTTTCCCAAATCCAACTTTTTGGGATATTAATTCGAATATCTTTAAGCACTGTACTACACAAATCATTAGGATAATTCTTGAGGTGCCAACACTACTTTTATAAAAAGGCCTTATTGAAATAGTCAAATTCTTTAAAACTCATATCGTCGTAAGCTTTGATTTTAACGGATATTTCCAACTTCTCCGGTGCACCTTTCAATTTTCCATAGATTTATAAGTTTCCAATTAAAAACTGGTAAGGAATTTGATACACAAGATCTTGCAATTTAGTATTGCCGCCGCCATAGCTCTCAATAACACTTCCCTTCCTACTAGTGATGTCATTTTTTGCTTTCAAGATTGGAGTTTTTCCGCATTTCTATAAATACAAAAACCTCAATTCTTGATCGCCCTCACCTTGTCAGAAACCTTAACCAATGAACTAGCCCCTCTGTCATCGCTGCAACAACTCCGCTCCTTCACACCAACTCAAATAGCCATATCAAACCACCACAACATCCACCACCCATACGAGCAGCCCCAACAACCACTCTACAGTCACCTCTTTCCCTCTCGTCAACAACTCAATAATTATAGGTTTGTTGTTTGTAGTTTTTTTTTATTGCTCCCTCAAAAATTGCATATTAATTTTTTTTTTTGTATTTTTGTTTTACTTCTTTTTTTTTAATTTTTTATTTTAATCATTGAGCTTTTAATAAAAATTTTATTTTTTTTAATTTTGTTCTTCAATTTCAATTTATAATATATTATACTTTTCAATTTGATTCTTATTCTTTTTATTTCTAGTTTTTTAGTTGATCTTTTATGATAATTTTTTTTCAATTTCATCCTTTATTTCAAATTTATTTTATTTTATTGTTTTTAATTTGATCCTCAATTTATATTTTTGTTTCCTTTTGTCTTTTTATATAAGTTTTATTTCTTCTCAATTTAGTTATTCGATTTTGATTTGTCATATATTCTTTTTTTTTATTTGGTCTGTATATATTTTGGATTTCTTGTTTTTTTTTCCCTTAACTCTTTTACAAAAGTTTTATTGGCTTTTAATCTCACCATTCAATCCAAGTTTATGATGTGTTGTTTTTTTTACTTTTATCCTTATCATTTTTTAATTTTTCTTTTTGTTCAAGTTATTTTTCTTTTCAGCTAATCCTTCAATTGAAAAAATTTAGTTGCCCTCTAATTTATTTTTTTATTTTGATTTTTATCCCCATTCTTTTTATTACTATTTTTTGAATTTTTAATAAACATTGTTGTTATTAATTTATAATTTCTAATATACTAGTGCTTGTATAACAAAACCAAATCCAACCTTTTGGATAATGTAGCCACCATAGCTTGATCACCAAATGCAAACTCATGAGATGGCATGCCCGCATACTGCCGCGGGTTTATAAAATAAATATACTTGATAGTGTTATAATTATGAATCATCACCAAATAAGTAATAAAAACTAAAGGTATGATAAAGCCAATATTTCATGATAAGATAAAAAGTTATGTTGGTGATAAAAAAATTTAGAGACTGAACAAAATAATTGTTTTCACCATATTTTTTAGCTTTCTGTTAATAAAAGAAAAAAATTACGAAGCTAAATTCTCTACCAACTTAATATTAAAAAAAAACAAAGATAATCTTGAAAGGAAAAAAAATCCATGAGGAAAAATGTTGTAGCAATTGACAGTGTTTTGTGAGGAAAACTACAGTGCTTTCTCCAATAAAATTGACAAAGATAATTTTAGAAAAAATTATAAAAAAAATCATTTAAAAAAATATTGTAGCAATTCACAGTGTTTTGTGAGAAAAGCTACAACGCTTTCCCCAAATGATTTAACTTTATTATAATTATAATTTTTAACCAACTCAATATTTTAAAAAAAAATTGATAAAGATAATTTTAGAAAAAATTATATGGAAAAACACTGTAACAATTCATAGTATTTTAAAGAAAAAAATTACAAAGGTAAATTCTTAATAAGCTTAATATTAAAAAAATAAAATCAACAGATACAATTTAAAAATAAAATAACCAAAAAAGGGAAAAAAAACCATGTTGGAAACATTGTAGCAATTCAGAATGTTTTGTGATGAAAGCTATGATTTAGTCTTATTTATAATAACTTGTAATTGTAATTCTCAACCAGCTTAATATTAAAAAAATAATTAATAAAGATAATTTTAAAAAAATCATAAGAAAAAAAATCATGTTGAGAGACACTCTAGAAATTCATAGTGTTCTGTGAGGAAAACTACAATATTTTCTCCGCATAATTAAGCTTTATTACAAAATTAAATTCTAACCAACTTAATATTAAAAAAATAAAATTGACAAAGATAATTTTGAAAAAAAATATTACAAAAAAAAAAAAGAAACTGGAAAAAAAACCCTGTGGGAAAAAACACTATGGTAATTCACAATAATTTGCGAGAAAAGTTATAGTGTTTTTCTCATATATTGTAACTGTAATTTTTAACCAGCTCAATATTAAAAAATAAAATTGAATAATTTAATTTTGGAGAAAATCATCAACAAAAAACAAAAAACCATGCGAAGAAACATTGTAAGCAATCAACAATGTTTTAAAGAAAAAAAATTAAAAAACTAAATTCTCAATCAACTTAATATTAAAAAAATAAAATCAATAAATACATGAAAATTAAAAAATAAAATAGAAAAACCATCTGGAAAAACACCACAACAATCCATAGTATTTTAAAGGAAAGAAATTACAAAACAAAATTTTTAACTAGCTCAACATTAAAAAAGTAAAAGCAACAAAGATAGTTTTAAAAAAATAAATGAAAAAAGGAAAGTAATTTTGGAAAAAAAAGAGGAAATTTAAAAAAAACAAAAAAGTACAAAAAAAAAGGAATGCACTGTTGATTACTATTCTAATCCACAATGCATTGGGTATGGATGAACAATTAATTCCCTACATCTTTTAGCTTATTACTTAATTATAATTCCTAACCAACTTAAGATCAAAAAAATAATATTAACAAAAATAATTTTAGAAAAAAAACTTTATGGGGAAAAACACTATAGCAATCTACAGTAATTTTTAGGAAAGCTACAGTGCTTCCCTCATATATTGTAACTATAATTTTTAACCAGCTCAATATTAAAAAATAAAATTGATAATTTTGGAGAAAATCATAAAAAAAAAACAAAAAAAAAAAACCGTATGGAAAAAACTGTAGCAATCAACAATGTTTCAAAGAAAAAAATTACAAACTAAATTCTCAATGAGCTTAATATTAAAAAAATAAAATCGATAAATATAATTTTGACAAATAAAAGAATAAAATAGAAAAACCATGTGGAAAAACACCTTAGTAATCTACAGTATTTTAAAGGAAAACAATTACAAAGTAAAATTTATAATCATCTTAATATTAAAAAACTAAAATTGACAAAGATAATTTTGAGGAAAAAAATGAAAAAAGGAAAAAAATAAAGTAAAAAATAAAGTGACAAAAAATGAATGAAGGGAAAAAAATAAAAAAAATGAAAAAAATGAAAAATAAGAAAGAGGAATAGTGATTTTGGTTCCCCCACACCATTTAGAGTATTGTACTAGTTACATGACCCACGCGATGTTGTAGGTTAATTTTTTTGCATAAAAAATATGAAAAAAAACTAAAATCTAAAAGTGTTGGGTCTTTCTGCAAAACTATATCCAAGGGTCTTGGGTTTGGCTATAACACTTGACCTAAAAACAATATTTATAATATTAATAATACCTTTAAACTTGCATGACCCAAGTTTAAGTTGGTTTGACTGCAATACCAGACCTAATAATCTTGAAAAATTATATGTAAAAAAACTATTGCAATCCACAATGTTTTCAAGGAAAAAGCTACAAAGCTAAATTCTTAACCAGATTAACATTTAAAAAATTAAATGAAGAAATTTAAAAAAAAAAAATCATAAAAAAATGAAAGGGAAAAAAAACATACATGAAAGCACTGTAGCAATTTATAGTGTTTCATAAGGAAATCTACAGTTATAATTCTCAACCAGCTCAATATTAAAAATAATAAAACTGATAAAGATAATTAAAAAAAAAATCATGTGAGGGAAGACTGTAGCAATCCATAGTGTTTTTAAGAAAAAAACCATGAAGCTAAATTCTCAACCAGCTTAATATGAAAAAAATAGAATCGACAAGGACTATTTTGGGAAAAAAAAATAAAAAAAACCATATGGGAAACATTGTAGCAATCCACAGTGTTTTAAAGAAAAAACTACAAAAATAAATTTTCAACCAGCTCGATTTTAAAAAAAATAAAAAAATTCTAAAAAAATACACAAAAAAAGAAGAAGAAGACAATTTTGGAAAAAAATAGCAATAAAAAAAAATAGGAAAAAAACATGTGGAGAAAATTAAAGCTAAATTCTCAACCAGCTCAATATTAAAAAAACAATTCAACAAAAATAATTTAAAAAAAACATGTGGGGAAATGTTCTAGTAAAACAAAAACAATGATGGAAAATATTATAACAATCAACGGTGTTTAAAAAAAAAATAAAGCAAAATCAACAAACACTATTTTGGAAAAAAGAAGAAGAAAAAATTCATAAAAAAAACCATGTAGGGAAGTAATCCATAAGTTTTTCTTTAAAAAATCAAATGAAAAAAAAGAACAAAAATCTGAATGAACTGGGCTAACCCTTCAAAGCAGGTTAACTCGTCAAACCTTGGATTCGCGTCATGAAAGTTTGATGACTAAATTAAAAAAAATTGATGGGCTACCCATAATTAATTGGACTAACCCATCAAACCAGTTAACCTGTCAAACCATGTTAACCCATCAAACCTAGAATCCGTGTCATTAAAGTTTGATAACTAAATTAAAAAAATTAAACATTAACAAATTAATTAAATAAAAAAAATTCTTTAAAAAGGAAAAAAACTAAAACAAACAAAAGGCATTAGCTTTTTCACTGTGCAGTTCACAGTCAAAGACATAAAAACGATAAAAAAGCAAATTTTTTTTTTCTTTAATTATCCAAACCTAAGGTAACTAAATATATATATATATATAAAAGCATCAACCAATAACTAAATAGAAAAAAAATTTCATATTAATGAACTAAATTAAATAAAAAATATTAATTCAAAAGAAAAAATAACAGAAAAAACTTATAAGAAGAAAAAAAGTAATGAAGAAAAAGAAAAAAAATTCTAAATTAACTAGGTAACTCGTTAAACCTAAGATCCATGTCATGAAAGTTTGATAACTAAATAGAAAAACATTTAATCTCAACAAAAAAAATTAATTAAAAAAAAGGCATCAGCCTTTTCACCGTGGACTGCACTATGCAGTCCATACTGAAAGGCATAAAAAGAAAAAAATAATAAAGGCATCAACTTTTTCATTGTTAATTGCATGCAATATTAAAAGATGAAATTGGAAGAAAAAAATAAATGAGAAAAAAGAAAAAAAATCTAAATCAACTAGGTTAACCCAACAAATCAGGTTAACCCGTCAAACCTGGAATCCATGTCATGAAAGTGTGATAACTAAATAAAAAATATTTAGTATTAATGAACTAAATTAAAAAAAAATTAATTAAAAAGGAAAAGCAAAGAGAAAAAAAATAAAGGAAAACAAACTAATGAAAAAAAAAATTGAATCAACTTAGTTAAACTAATGAAGAAAAAATTTAATATTAAAAAATTATAAAAAAATAAACTAAAGATATAATTTTTTTTACTTTGAACTATATTATGCAATCCATAATAAAAGATTTAAAAAAAAAACTAAAGATATACACCATGAATTAATTTTTTTTATATAAAATATATCAAAAAATATTAAGATTTAAGACATTAAATGTCAAAAACAAAAAACCCATGATCCTATGAACCCCTTTTCTTGATCTCCCTGACCTTGTCGGAATTCTTAACCAATGAACCAGTCGCTCTGTCACCATTGCAACGGCCCCTCTCCTTCAACTTTATTATTTTTCTATGATTTTTTTAAGTATAAAAGTATATTCCAAAGAATATTTCAAAGTTATCGGGCAAATAACATTGTTTTATCTTTTTCAGATCTCCTCAGGTGTATTTTTCTGAACATATTTTATAAACATGATTTAATCTAATATATATATATATATATATATATATATATATATCGTAAAAAATAAAGAATTGATTACGAGTTAAAAAAGGCTTTAAACAACAAAATAAAAAAGATAAAACCAAAAAAATAAAATAGAAACAAACAAGTCCAGCCAATTTTATCTTTCCTTCATTTATAATTACATGTTTATTAATTAAAAACTATGCAAAAAAAATTAATTATGAAATTAAGTAAAATAAAAATAAAAATAAAAATAAGTGTTATTTCTTTTCAATTTAGTCATTTGATTTCAATTTTTCATATATTTTTTTATTTAATTTTTAATTTTTAATTTTTCCTTAATTTTTATTATTTTTTAATCCCACTATTCAATTCCAGTTTATAATATTTTATTTTTTAAAATTTTATTTTTATTATTTTTAATTTTTATTATTTGAGTTATTTTTCTTTATGGAAACATACTTTATTAAAAGACTCAATTTCTTTAAAAACTTATGCCCTTCCTACTAGTGATGTCATTTTTTGCTTTAAAGATTGGAGTTTTTTCACATTTCTATCGATACAAACACCCCAATTCTTGATCTCCCTCACCTCGTCGGAATCCTTAAATAATGAACTAGCCCTTTTGTCACAGTTGCAACAACCTCTCTCCTTCACACCAACACAAATAGCCATATCAAACCACCACAGCAGCCACCACCCGTACCAACAGCCCTAACAACCACTCTACGATCACCTCTTTTCCTCTCGTCGACAACTCCACATATCAATCCGACACTTTCTACCCATAATTAAGATAGCATAGACGAAGACTCCAAGAGATAATCCAATATTTCTCCCTGCTGAAGCACCATTAATTGCCTGCCTCAACTGTAATGCGGTTGATATTAATTGCAGCACCATTAAATACCCACAAGGAGGAAGAGAACCAACCACCAGCGGCATCACCCTCTTCGCGACCTTTATTTTGCGTTGGCTCTATAATAAATTTTGATTTTTGGCTTTCTGCACAACTTTTTTATTACTGCATGATTACATAAAAAATATACATTCATGGCATAATTATAAAACCATTAAGTATTTTTTTAATTAATTTTTTTTATGGCTCTCATAACTTTTTTTACTTCAAAAAATAAACATTCTGATAAATAAATAAATAAATTTTAAAAAATCACAATAATAGAATAAAGAGGATTTAATTAAGAATATGTTTTTTTTTTTTATGGCTATTTCATATCATTAATGAATCCAGCCACTCATCTCTGGACACTTTTTTTTTTATGGTTTTTTTTTTTTTTGGGTAAACCATTCAATGCCTGCCTCAACTCTCAACTGTAATGTGGTTGACATGAATTGCAGCACCATTAAATACTCACAATATAACTGAAATTGTTAAAAAAATTTTGGATTCATTCTTTGATTTGCATCAATATTGCATTCTAACATTTGTTTTTGTATATAATTTTTATGGCTTTGATTAAAAACTTGCATCAACTTCTTTATTCACAATAAAATAAATTTAATTGGTCTTAATTAAATTGAAATTAATTTTTTGAAACAAAAATATATCTAGGCTTTGATCTATCTATCAGTTTGATTTTTTATAATTTTAATCTTGATTAATAATAATAATAATAATAATAATATTGTTGTTGTTGTTGTTGTTGTTAGTATTAATTTATAATTTGTAATACACCAGTGTTTGTATAACAAAACTGAATCCAACCTCTTGGATAATGTAGCTAGCCACCATAGCTTGAACACTGTGCAAACTCATACAAATGGTTCTACGTTCAATAATGAAAATTCTTAAAGGCTTAGCATCACCATTGACAGTCTTTATGATTCAGATGGTTACTCACCCAAACCAATCTAAACGAATGAATATATATTATTTTCAAGTTGGATGAAAACAAGCAATAAACAAGGAAGTAACTTGACCAACATAATCATTGAAAGTAATTCAGACAATTCGTTGAATAAAGAGCTAACCCTCCACAATTCGCAGTACTCATTCACAGTAGTAATCACCCATGATCAAGAAGAAGATGAGGCAAGAATAACGGGCGAGATCATCAATGAACATAAAACAAAAAAAAACATAATAAGTTCAATGAACAACAATAATTTGGAATGCATCAGCACTTAAGTACATTGCACTTTCCATAAACAAATCAATCTACATGTGATTTATTCAAAATTGAGACAATTACTTGGATTGAAAACATGTTTTCAAATAAAAAAAAATATCTTACGAAGAATTATAAAATTAACTGATATTAAAAAAACATTAAAATTAAATCCAAAAAACATTCCTGGCCACTACAACCCTTCATTTTCACAGCTCCATCCTGATAATAAAATATAAAATGTTTTTTTTTTTAAAAAACAATTATAAAAAGTTTAATTAAATCCCAAACACAATTTCAACCATCAATACAAACATGACGGATTCCTCTATCATCAAACCATTTTTTTTTATAAGAATTCAAATAGCAAATAAAAAAAATTCAAAACAACATAAAAAAATGGATTCTTTTTAATTATCCAAAAACAAGAGAATTTGGGTTAGTGAGTTGTGAGGGGTTAATGAGTTTGAGGGATCGTATACTATTGATTTTGTTTTGATGAGGTCCCTTGTCTTTGAAAGTTTATGAGTCCAATCGTTATACTATTATTTTGTCCATACCATTGATCTCTTCGTGGCTAACAATGTTATTTGCCCAATAACTTTGAAATATTATTTGGAATATACTTTTATACTTAAAAAATAATAAAAAAT
The DNA here is from genome assembly GCF_000495115.2 of Populus euphratica. NCBI lineage: Eukaryota > Viridiplantae > Streptophyta > Magnoliopsida > Malpighiales > Salicaceae > Populus > Populus euphratica. Next base: position 64,543 of record NW_011500777.1, on the reverse strand, counting down.
AGAGAATTGATTAAGAGTTAAAAAAGGCTTTAAACAACAAATAAAAAAGATACAACCACTTCCTGATCATACCACTGGTCCATCTCACTGAATCCGCCACCACCAAACTGCAAGTTTTCAACAGGTCTCGGAGAAGATAGGATGAATGCGAATGCAACACCATGCGCCTGATGTGATTATTAGGAATATTCATTGTCTGGATTGGTACAGTTTAGATCTAAAAAATCAACCAGAAACAATAATTTCTTGAGTAAATGATTCAAAATAAATTAAAAACCAGTTCAAATCAAACCGATTCAATTCGGTACATTGCAAAATCAGGAACCGAATATCCAGGCACCTGCAAAAAATAAAGGGATAATTTAATATTAACAGCAAGGATAATTAAAAGAAAAAAAGGAGATTAAAGCCTGCAAAACAAAATATATATATATAAACCAAAAATAAAAAAATGAGATGAAACAATTATAAACATTAAACATCTAATCTAATTTCAATTCACACAAAAGAGCAAAAAAAGTAATCTCAGTGGGACAACATAAAAAGCAAAAGAAAGATTTGGTCAAAAGTGCATGAATGACTAATGTTAATTTTTCTTTTCAAAAGCTTCAACGTAGAAAAATCTATAGAATACGAAATAATAATGGAATATAATAATAGTTTGATTTTTTAGTTTTCTTGAATATCACTAATGCTTATTATACTGAAATATGATACCTGGAACATATTGACGTCTTTTTTTTTTATAAAGCTTGTAGAGCGCATAACAATCCTGCACATTTGTGCATCCCTTGAGTTCGTTTTCATTCAAAGTATACTCTTGCATCTCCCAATCAGTTCGCTGTTCTGTTGGTGCACGGCCTCTATAGAAAACCATGGTGTTTTTAACTCCAACTTCTCGAGAATTGCACACAATATTGCGAACTCTCCCTGAAGGTTTCCAATACCCCTGTTTGGTTGCCCTATTTAACCTTGCTCCAGTTCTAGGATATCTCCTATACCTTGGACCGAAGAAGTACCATTGCCGACCCTCCAATGGGGATAGCTCAGGTAATTCCTCAGGATCCCACTTGTAAACATCAACATAGGGAATAGTATCAAACTTAAAACTATTCTCACATATCTTCCTCTTCAACAAGTAAAGCACAAGCTCCGCATCAGTCAGGTGTAACCTAATTTCAATGGCCAAACCTTGTCAGCAACACCAAAAGAATGACCACCAGACATTAATATGAATTCAAGACCTAGAATGCTTCCAACATGATGTATTGTATTAAGTAGTGATTTGAGAAGAGCAAATCCAAATAATATGTACTTTCTTTAACTAGTGACATGTTGTAGTAGAGCGAATCTTTTTTCGATATTTTATTTTAAATTTTATTTCTTTTCCTAACAGGAGAAATTATTTTTCTAACTTTGTTAACATTCAGTTCTTATATTTCAGTATTCCCAGTTCATTTACTTGAAGTGGTTGATAAGTCGAGGTATAAAATAAAAGTAATGATACCTTTCCAATAATCCCGATCCAGATGAAATTGCAACTTCGGTTAGAATATTCGTCCACCTTTGTACCTTCTCCTCGTTTTCTCTGAAATCTTCTCCATCCTTGTCAAAAACAATTGTGTAACTCTCTGTTCGATCATAAGAAACTGGAAAAACAGTTTCCGATCTCATCTCATCCATGAATTCGACAATCTTTACAAGTTCGTCAAAGCACCAAGGTAAAGAAGCACAATCTCTTGCAAATATAATAATCGACAGTCCTGATTCTTCAATGGCCTGAAAGAGTCTGGATCTAATTGCCATTACTTTCTCTAGTTCCTCGTCGTCGGGGACAATGACTCTCAGGGCTAGAGCTGTATTTAAATGGGTGAAATCATGTGTAGGGTCTGCGCCTCTGAAGCTAAGGAAAACATCTTGCATCCATTGACGGTAAGATGGAGAAACCGATAAAGAAGCTTTATATGAAGAAGATGCTTCTTTGCTTGCAACAATAAAATGGGCAGAAGATTGAGATGATGGAGAATATAACAAACAGACTCCACAATTCTTCACCTTTACTCCTGGCTGGTAAGAATGAAATGACAATTCAATGTTGCTAAAGGATTCATGCTTCCATTCTTTAAGCTCTTTAAGGTAATCAAAAGATAGATAGAATAGCCAAATATGATCAGACAGAACTTGGATAGAGTTACAACTAATACACATCGGCAAAGGATAGTTCTCTCTTCCATTGGCTTTGAAATGACAAGAAAGAGAAGGACTTTCACCATTTGGACTGAATGCAACACAAGCAACAAACCCCATGCTCCAACCAGGCACTTGCACACTAATTGAAGACCCCTTACTTTGATGGTTAAACCAGCCTGGAATTTCATTTTCTGGAACAGCGATACCAAATCCAGGTCTTGGATTAGACAACCCCTGTACCATGAAAAAACCAAAATGTTAGATGGAGAGCAGGAGAGGGAGAGAGATACAGAGAGGTTGGGGTATGATTAAGAGAAGACCTGGAGGTATCTTTCAAGCATGGTCAACCCCAAGCTGTCTTGGCCGTTATGCTCGTACATTTCCCAGCAGTCAAGACATATGAACTCTGAGATTTTGGAACTGCTTAGCTTTATCGGATCTGGAATTGTTTTCAGGCTTATACAACCATTCAAATATACCGCTTGAACTTTAGACGGAACCTCAGGCAATGATTCAAGCATCGTGCAATCCTCCAAGACAAGCATTTCCAGTTCAAAAAGCTGATTTATGCTTTTAGGCAGGCTAACAAAGTTATTCTGGCTCAGATCTAAAGACCTCAATGAAGATAAGCGGCCAATATCTTCAGGAAGTGCCCCTTCTCCTAGATTGCAAGCGCGTAAACCCAGTACTTCTAAAGAACACAGACCAGACAAAGAAGGCAACCTGTGATCCGTGGGATTCACAGCTATTCTTTTGCACCCATCAAAAGACAATACTTTAAGACTCTTTAAAAGAAAAATGGATGCTGGCGGTTGTCTTATTGAAGTTCCACTTACATCAAACTCTTCCAAACTTTCAACTTTCCCCAAATTCTCTGGTATATTTTTAAGTTCAGAGCAGTCAGACAGATCGAGTTTTTTAAGGGATTTCAAACAACCTATACTACTCGGAATGCTTTCAAGGTTCTTGCAGTTGTTCATGCTCAATAGACCTAAGCCAATCAAATGATGAATCGATGAAGATAGTTTTGTAATACCAGTCTCATCCAAACGAAGCACCATCAAACAGCTCATGTTTCCTACTATATCTGGAAACTTCTCAAGTTTTGAGCAGCCATCAAGAGTGAAAACTTTAAGCGATTCCATTTCGAGGTTGCTTGGGAGAATCCTAACACTTTTGCAATTCACAAGATTCACATATTGAATATTCTTGTGACTTGCAAGTGATGGATGGACTTCAGACAAACTTGTACAACCTTCAAGAATCAGACTCTCAAGATTTGGAATTCCAGTAAGATCTGGAGTCTTGGACAAGTTTAGTGAGTTGCTGAGATTAATGATTTTCAAATTAACTGCACTCTGCAATCAGGCAGGGGAGAAGAAATATGGATGCTACTATCATACATATATAGGAAAACGATAAAAAGAAATACAAAGGCCCTTAAATTAGTTGATCTCACCTTACACCCATACCATAATTGCTCAAGGCTAGTGTTAGCCATGTGAAGTTCAACTAGCTCATCCACCTGTAAACCGGCTGGCAATGATTTTGAAGGGTAAGAATGCCATTCAAGAAATCGCAACTTATTGGAAAGATCTTCAGGTCCTTCAGAAAGCTGCACGTTGTCGATTTTGAGCAATCTTAGTTTGCTCATTTTAGAGAAGGCTTCCATGTTCCATTGTGCCTCTTTTATTCCAGGCATATCCAAGAATATGGCTTCTATTTTTTCTTTTCCCTGTCAACCAACCAAAAAGGAATACAAGTAAAAAGCAAATACAATGTAGAGATTTGTAGAGATGGAGCGTAAATTAAAATAAACTTTATGAAATCTTATGAATAATGTTCTCTATCAGCTACTCACTGTGTTGTCCATCAGTGCAAGGCAGACATCCTCGTATGTCCACAATCTACTGCGCCTTCCAGGCTCTTCAGGGGATTCACAACGAACAATTTCCTTACCCATTATTTGTAATAAGTTATGCATCCATACTTGATCCCGAGAAACACTTATGAGAGATCTCTCAATAAGAATCGGTAATCCAATACCTGCATGGAATCCACGGCTTTCAAGTATCCTTGTTATTCGATCTTTTTTAAACCCCTTCAGGAAACATGCAATGTCTAAAAATATTTTCTTCTCTGATTCGTGGAGACCATCAAAACTAATGCGAAGCACATCAATGATTTTGCCGTCAGGAATCTCATTCATTCTATTAATTGCTCCTCTCCATTCATGGATACTTCTTTCATACAAAAACGAACCTATAACTTCAAGAGCTAGTGGAAGGCCATTAGCATAACCCACAACTTGCTTCGATAGTTCCACGAAATCTTCAGCAGGCTGGTCATTTTTGAAAGCTTTCTGGCTAAACAACATAAGGGCATCATCATCATTCAATTTCTCAGCCTCATAAATTTTATTATTATTATTTCTAGGTACCACTTTTTTATCTCTGCTAGTTATGATAATTCTGCTCCCTGGACCAAACCATCCAGGGTCCTCAGCCAAGAATTCTAGTTGTTTTTTGTCATCTACATCATCAAGGATAAGAAGAATCTTTTTAAGTCGTAACCTCCGCTTTATCATCTCAATCCCTCTATAAGAATCCCATACAGAAGCACGTTCCATTAAGATTTCAGAAAGAAGTTGTTCCTGTAAACGGCGTGGTCCATCTTTCTCAGCAAAAACTTCTCTGACATTTGCTAAGAAGCAGCTGCCTTCAAATTGCCAACGAATCGTATCATATACTACCCTTGCAACAGTCGTCTTACCCATGCCACCCATCCCACAGATCCCTATGAAGATTGCTTTGCCTACTTCTTCACCTATATAGCCATTTAATACCTGTAGACGAGAATCTATTCCAACTAATTTTTTACTAATTGTTGGCAGAGTGACGCTTAGTTTGTACAATATGTATTCAGCAATTATTTTAATTGATTCCGACTCATTCCTGCATAGGAGGGTGCAAAACATTAATCATGCAGTGTTAACATATGCAGTGTTAATACTGATATGTATTCAGTCAAACTTTAACATTAACATGGCTTATTAAAAAAAAACCCTCGACAAATCTTGCAAACCTAGATTAATATTTTAAATTCTCAATCCATTAAATTATTCTAGATCTAGACTAAATTAAAAGACTTAAATCAATATTAAAATATAAAATAAAAATTAATATATATATATAACTCGTCAAGGTAAAAAAACATAATAATAAAAAATAAAGAATAAAATCATAAAAAAAGATTAAAAATAATCTCACGTCAAATAAATACTAATTAAAAAAAAAGAATCAAATCTAATAAATTAAAAAATTAAAAACAAAATTTAATTTTATAAAATAATTGAAATAAAAAAGATCAATAAAAAAACATAAATCAAATATAAAAGAAAAAATTTACTCCACACATGCCACCTTGGGAGGTAAATCATTTCGTGGTGAATCAGAAAATATCAATGAAAGCCTTTTTTGGGTGTCGTAAGCCGTTGCTCGTGCTTAAATAAGGTGGGACGACTTACTAGCTTGTATGTTCTATAGATAAGCCAGCCACTTTTCTTTCCTTTTGTTTATCACAAAAAATAAGGTATGAATGAGCCCTTGAAACAATACAGGGAGGATTTGAAAATAAGAATAAGTAGATAGATGATTACCTATCCCGCACGTCCCAGCCTGATAGATTGGCCACTGTAGCGAGACAATCTTTCCAGTTCTGGACCTTCTCCAAATTTTCCTTGAACTTTTGTTCATGCTCAACGAAGGCTTTCTCATATGTCCCTTTGCGCTCGGCTACCTCTGAGGGATCCACATCATAAAACACTGGCAGAACAGTGTGCCCCATCTCTTTCATGCACTGAACAATCTTGACAAGTTCATCCAAGCACCATGGTGAAGAAGCGTAATGTCTTGAAAATACAATGACAGAAAACCTTGATTCTTCGATGGCCTTCCAGAGAGCAGGTTCGAAGGTCTTTCCTCTCTCGAGCTCCCTATCATCCATGTATACATCGATGCCTCTCTGAGCCAGATTAGAATATAGATGACTAGTAAAGTTGTTCCGGGTGTCTTTGCCTCTAAAACTAAGGAACACATCATCCATATATTGAGGAGGAGGAGGAGATGAAGATGAGGTTATTCCTTGCACGCTGGTGGAAGCCATGAAAATCCCTATAGCAATAAATTAGTACCGATCCCTACTAGCCTCAACTTGCTCGCTTGGTTCAGCAATTGCTTTCCACGCTATTTTGTACAAGGCCTGCTCCTGTGGTCAAACATGAAACAAAAGGTAAGATCAAGAAATTTCGGAAATTAAATCTAACAATTAGCAATTTCAAGCTGGAACATGTACAATTCTACTTAGAAATCAGAAAACACCAAATTTCTACAAGTATTACACGAATCTAGATGAAACAAACTGTGTGGTAAGTGTTGACTAAAGAGACACAAGATCCAGCCAAGCCCAATATTTCTTTCTCCTTCTGGTATCTTAGTAACCCACTTCCAAAGCCCTTTTCTTTCTTTCTTTTTTCGAGTGACTTCGAATTTCTTCCGATTACTTAAGGTCAAGAACTCGTACCGGTAAGTTTCCTGGATTTTCTTACTGATCTTTTTCTTACGCTGTAAAGAAGATGGAGTTTCGGTGGAGAAAAAGCAAACAGAGAAATGAAAGGGATATCAAAATTTGAGTTGCAATGGGTGGCAGAGGCACCTTCCTGTCAAGTTGTATAATTCTGCACAAGAGCATCTTCAATAAGACATGCTATTTTTAAAAGTTGAAAATTAAATTGGTAAAATGTTTTTTGGAATAATATAAATATAGTTTTTATTTATTTATATACATTTCAATACTAAAAACTCACTTAGAAAAGCTGATTATATTTTAATATATTTTATATTAAACTAATTTTAATATAATTATATAACTAGTTTAATTATTTTTTATATAATATAATCATGTTATTAATTATACAATTAATATGAGTAATTTATAAAATTAATGATGTAATATGAAAGTTTAAAGATATAATATAAATTTTAAATTTTAAATTTTAAACTTTTAAAATCAAAATTTATTTATGTTAATATTTTCAGTTTTCAGTTTTATATAATAATGTTAAAATTTTTAGGTTTGCAAGCTTCTTTTCTCCTTCTTCTTGTGTCTTTATACAGAGACGTTGGCTTTTGTATGTATATATGTAAAAATGTATTTTAGCTATTCAAATAGCTATACCATTAATTAGAGTTGTTAAAAATAAAAATAATAGCCAAAATGATAGTTTTTTGCCTTTTGCTTTTCATTTACCTCTTGCATTGTAGTTGCTCTAATGCGTTTGATGCTCGACAAGTACTTTCCAAACAATTGACTTCAAATTATAAATTGGCTGACAAAATTTAACAATGAAAGGCATAATAAAATATAATCCATAATAAATATCATATTAATAACTTTGTTTTAAATATCTATATAATTTTGTTGGTCTGGTAGGATAGAAAAGGGCCCTTTAAGGTATAAATTATTGTTGTTTTAAATATTTATATTATTTTTTTCACATAAAATATATTAATTAACAAAAAGCTAAAACATGCAGTGAAATCACTGTGGATTCCGTCTTTGGTTTGTTGGAGAGTAAGGTTATTTTTTAGGGCTGTTTTGGTCTTTTTAACAGAGATAAAAAAGAGAGGTGATGATGATTTTTGACCCGAGAAAAAGAAGAAGAGGTGAAAAACGAGCTTGGATTCACTACACTAGCTTTTGCGTGTTGTTCCCAGTTTCTTATTGATTGACAGTTGGTTAGAAGAAAAAATGTTCATCTCTATGGCATGCAGGGCGTTGTTTGTAATGCTTCCTGTTTTGTTTTTGTTTTTTTTGTTTTTATCATCAATTTTCAACTGATTTGGATGAACACACTATGTATATATGGATTGTGTTTCTCTTGCTATTTTAGATAATGAAAGCAAACACAGACCCTTGATAATTTGTTTTTCTGAATCAGCTCTTTTTTTTTTCATTTGTTTTTGCTATGAACATATTTATGATGAAATCTAATGTTTAAATAAGTATTTTTAATATATATATATATATATAAATAACAATAATAATATTCTAGAAAAAGATACTCTAAAATTATATTATATATGTATATATGTAGCAGAAAATAACGATTATTGACCTCTATTCTGAATGTGTTATTATATAATTATAGTATGTGAATCTTGTTTTTCTATAAAGAGATTCTAATAGCATTTAATGTTTTATTATGTAATAACACCTTATTCTGGAGACATGACAAAAAACCTCTACTATCGCTAGACAACATCGTGTTGACTTGCATCTCGTGATACTTGTCATTGAGTCTTTAATGAAAGTTTTATTTCATCCAATTCTAATTTGTAATATATTATACTTTTTAATTTAGTTTTTATTCTTTTTATTTCTAGTTTTTTTAGTTGAACCTTATATAAAAGTTTTTTTTCTTCCAATTTCAACCTTTAATGCAGGTTTATTTTATTTCAATGTTTTTAATTTGATCCTCAATTTATATTTTTGTTTCCTTTTTTCCTTTTTTATAAGTGTTATTTCTTTTTAATTTAGTCCTTCAATTTTGATTTGTCATATATTCCTCTCTTTTTTATTTGGTCCATATTATTTGGATTTTTTTTTTAATGTTTTTCCTTAACTCCTTTACAAAAGTTTCATTGGCTTTTTATCTTATCATTCAATCCAAGTTCATGGTATGTTATTTTTTTTAATTTTATCCTTATTATGTTTTTATTTTTATTTTTGTTCAAGTTATTTTTCTTTTTAGTTAACCCTTTAATTGAAAAAATTTAGTTATACTCTAATTTATTTTTTTATTTTAATTCTTATTTTTAATTTTTAATATACTAGTGGCCATATAACAAAACTGAATCCAACCTCTTGGATAATGGAGCCACCATAGCTTGAACACCAAATGCAAACTCATAAAAATGATTCTCCGTCCAATAATGAAAATTCTTAACACCGCTATCCATTAATGAATCCCAGTTACTCATCTCCTGACAATTTCTACCCATAAGATATCATAGACGAAGACTCTGGACACTTTATACTCAAGAAAAGCTCATGTTATTTTTATGGCATCATTTTTTTATAAAAAAATTATCTTTATTATATGTTTAATTTTTTTTTATTACTGTTAATTATACTAATATTTTTTTAATTAAATATTTTAATGTTGGTTCCGAAAACAGAACACACGTTGCTTTTATTGTTTAAATTTAATATCAATTCTAAATAAATATATGATAATAAAAATATGCATAAAAGAGAACTTTGATATCAGCACTGAAATAAGAGATTTATATATATAAAAAAGGATAAATTAAAAAAAAATTATTTCAAAACCGATGCCTAGAATATATATATAAATCAAATTCCCATTTTCTTAACCCATGAGCTTATTCTTCCATTCAACTGAATCCTTTACCAGCTTTTTTGCTTGCTTTCAACTTAGAGGATTAAACCATATCAGAATCACAGTTGACAGCACACTCCCTCTGTTTTTTCTTGAACTGCTAACAGCTTACAAGGAGAGATGTTTGTTTGGGACAAGTTTTTAATTTAATCATCAAAGAAATTTATAAATATTTATTTGTGTTATTTTTTTTATCTATAATTTATTTTTATTGAAATCTAAAATTTTTAAAACTTTAATCTAAATTAAAAAAATATTTTAAAAAACCCTATATAAAATTTTAACTTAATCCGATAACTAAATTAAAAGTTACATGCTATAACATCAAATAATAAATTTGTGATTTTTCATTAAAAATTTAAATTTTTATACAAATCATATCGATTAGCTTACTTAATTTTCAATACCATTTTCTTATCTTAAATATACTTATTTTGTATTTTTTTACTACTTATTTCTTTTACAGACCTATTCCCATTACTCGATAATGTTACTGATTTGTTGTTTTACCAGGGTTTACACCATCAATTAAGTCACAATCATCTACTTAATTAACAACCAATTTTGCAGAAAGCAAAGCAACAAATGCATCCAAAAATCAAGCACACGTCCAATAGAAACAATCTGCTCAATCAACTTTCAAACTAGTCGAATATCATGTAGATGACAACACATTCAAATCTGTAGAAGATGACCTTTAAAACCAAAGATAATGTACACAGCCGCATAATTTAAATTTCAAAATGTATTCCATGTACCGATCATAGATGTCACAAACTAATCTATAAATAATAATACTTCATGCATCCAAAAGACATCAAAGCAATTTCCAGAAATGTTGAAACTCTTTTATGGTGTTAGAGCAAAACTGGTCTTATCTTCCTTTAATTCTACAACCTCTGCTCCCGTCCACAATCCTCCACCACTGCTCCACAATCCTCCACCACTACTCTTTCTAAAATTGGACTTACCAAAGACAGCTACCTCTAATGAAAAACCTCTCTCATTCCTTATTTGTGTGCCACTCCTTATCTAGATTATGTTGAAGGTCACATTCCTCCTCTTACCACAAAATTTCCCTCGACCTCTGAAAACTCTTCTGGATTCTATTCCAATCTAGCTTATCTTCAAGCTATTGATCACCTCATCCTCGACACCCGCATCTCAACTCTTCATGAATATTTCATCCCTGCTATTGTTGGCATTGATTCCCCTTATACCTTATGGAACTCACTTCAGCAAAGGCTTGTCACTCACTCTCCGTCTTTAATTAACCACTCTCAAGAAAGGTAGTCAATCCATTTCTAAAAAATATCAAAAGGTCAACTCTCACCGAAACCCTCATTACATGACCCATGGTCAATTCATAACAGAAGACAATGACTCTTACCAAGTTAGTATGCATGATAAACAGCAGGAGAGAGCTCGGTTGTGACTAGCAGATGATGCCGAGACATCATTCAATTCACAAGTTTTAAAGATGGGTGACCAAAACGAGCATGTCTTTGGGAAAGTGATACAAGTTCCTAAGGAGAGCAGTAGGACGATTGGTGATTTTGGAAAGTCCAAAAAAAACCGAATAAGAAAAAAAAAAACTCTAGAATTATTATTAATTTCCTAGGAAACCACATGCCTAAATAAATAAAACTAAAAAATCCTAAAGAAAATTAACAATTAAATAACTATTACCATTAAAATAATTTAGCTGGGATTTGTGTCCCACGTCACACCGTCTCGGAGAAATTAGGCGGTGGACCGAGATCAATTTCCATGAAATCCATTTGACCTTTTTTCGCAAAGCTTGTAAAGGGCATAAAAATCATGCACATTTGCCCGTCCCCTGAGTTCTCTTCATTCGAAGTATACTCCTGCATCTTCCAATCAGTTCGCTCTCCTCTCGGTGCACATCAACTTGAGTACACTCATAATAATGACAATTAGAAATTAAAGTTTACTATTTGTGGACAAATAATGCACACAGTTGGAAATGGAGTCATGTAAGGGTTTCAGGGGGGATCGAAGATAATTAGATTTGGCCAAATGTATTAGATCAGCTTAATTAAAGGGCAAGTGATTATGATGTAAAGTTTCAACAGCCTAAACACGTTCTGCACAGTGATGAGAAATGTCAGTGCGTTCTTGTGAAAGAGTCATGCAGTCTACAGTACATAACACAAGATTAAACTTCTACAGAAGACACCATTGAAATTTCAATATGAAAGTATACTCCTGCATCTCCCAATCAGTTCGCTCTCCTCTTGGTGCACGACCTCTATAGAAAACCAAGCTCTTTTTAACTCCAACTTTTCGAGAATTGTACACAATACTGCGATCTCTCCCTGTATCTTTCCAACACCCCTGTTTGGTTTCCCTATTTAACCTTGTTCCAGTTCTGGGATATCTCCTATCCCTTGGCACCGAAGAAGTACCATCGCCAGTCGCACTCCAATGGGGATAGCTCAGGTAACTCCTCGGGATCCCACTTGTATACATCAACATCGCGAATAATATCAAGCTCAAAACGTTTCTTACATCTGAATTGTTGAGTCCTCAGTATCCATTTCACTCTTGTTAACTGTTTCATTCAAACTCCCGTCAGCTGTAATCAGCTTTGTACGTCGCAACTTCATTCTTTTTTTGGCAGATAAAACAGTGACACTCTTTTTTGTGTTTGCTTCAGGGTGTAAAATAACACAATGATTCATGTGCTGAGGTTCCAGAATTACCAAAGCTTAAGGATCATATGTTGATTGAAGGGTCAAACCATGGTTACAAGACATCAAATATTTTAAATTGTATTTATCTTTCAGTTTTTTTTTAGTCCTTACTTTACATCAATATTATATTCTAACATTTATTTTTGTATATAATTCGTGATATCACATGCATCAATTCTTCTATTAACAATAAAAAAAATATTTCTTCAACCTAAAAAAAAGTTAACACTACAAAAAACAGGGGCTATTAGCATCTGAATTTAGCAACGAATAATTCCGTTGCTAAATTCAGTAACAGATTTGCAACGGATTATATATATATTATTTTTTAAATATTAGCAATGGATTTTAGTAACGGACAATCCGTTGCAAAATTTACATTGAATTTAGCAACGGATTTTCCGTTGCTAATTGAAAAAATAAAATTTAAATATTAATATAAAGCTGAAATTATGTTGACCGTTGATTGCATAAAATCTAAACCGTTTATTTTCGCTCTTTCCCCCCACACCGAAATACAGACACCAACAAAATCATTTACAGCTGAAAATTACATCACTTTCACTCTTCCAGTGCATCCGTCATCCCTAATAACAATATCAATCCCTAACTGTTGAAAAATCACCCTCTCTTCATCGATTTCATATTCCTTTATCCGAAACTGTTCATCATTTTC
>NW_011500777.1:41695-49144 GCF_000495115.2 Populus euphratica | reverse complement strand
AAGGATTGTTTAAATAGTAGTAGTTAAAGAAGTATGCTTATTTCTAAAAATACTTATTGGTGTTGTCCTGTTAATTAGATTAACATGGATGATCGATCATGGATGTATCGTCGTCTTATGGATGGTCGCCTTCGTCCTGAATACATTACCGGTGTTAGAAGATTTATCAATTTTGCATTTTCAATTGATAAAAATATATCTGGGGGAAAAATTAGATGTCCTTGTGTGAGGTGCAAAAATCAAAAGTTTTTAAAGGAAGATGATGTTTGTAAACATCTATTGACAAAAGGTTTTATACCTTGTTATGAAAATTGGACAGTACATGGGGAGCCTTATGTTACGGAACCAATATTGGCTGGACCTTCATCAATTGGAATGAGTCATGTTATGAATGATGTTTGTCTAGAGAATCCATATAGAAATCTAGTTATAGATGCAATGGGGGTTGGTGATGCATTCTATAATGATAACGTGTCTAGTCCTATGGTAGCAGGGGAAATTCCAAATCCGGAGGCAACTAAATTTTTTAATCTTTTGAAAGCTGCGGAGGAGCCGTTGTGGGATAGGTGTACCAAGCAATCCATAAATATCAAATTAATTTAATTGAATAAAATAAAAATAATAATAATAATAAACAAGGTTGCACATATTAGAAATATTATTTGAAAATAAAAATTTTTATTTTCAAGAATAAAATTTATCTATACAGAAAATTAAAAAAATTATAAATAAATCAGAAAAAGTTTCTCAAAAATTAAATGCATAACTACAAATTAACCGTCATTTCAAAGAGGATCTCTAAACAACATAAAAAAGAAAGAAAGGATATTAATCTAAAAATAAATTAAAAAAACATATATATATATATATATATATAAGAGTCACGCGTTGTTGGGATTACTAAATTAAGCCACTTCAATTGCTGCATTTTGTTAGGGCCCAAGCCCATTAACCCTTTTGTTTTTTGTTGCAAGATGTTTGTGAAAACAATAAGATGACGCTCTTTTATGGATCAAATATTTTTTTTCTTTTATAAAAAAATTGTGCTTGCATGTTTTTTTGATATAATTTTATACATAAAAAATATTTAAACTGTAAATTAAAAAACTTATATATACATATAATTAAATAAATTGATAACTATATAAATTAATAATAATAAAAATATATTAACAATAAATAAAATTTAAATTAAAAAAATTCAAATGTGTTAATAAGCGGAACATTTACCCAATTATATTTTTTGAATTTATTTATTAAAATTAATTTTTGTTTTCAATCAAATGATATTAAAAAAACACACGTATTAAATTGATTAAATAAAAAATATATTATGCAAGGTTGCTGTACATATTATTTTATTTGAAAATAATTTTTTTAATTTTTTAAAATAAAGATCTTTTATGCATAAAGATAAAAAAAAATTACCAACGAATCATAATAATTGTTTTTAAAATTAAATATGAACAATACCATAAAATAATATCTATCCAAAAATAAATAAATAAACAAACAAAAAAAATCACAAATGAGGAATATTAATTGAAATATAAATTTAAAATATATTTTAAAATATATATATATATATATCAATAAAAAAAAATATAAAAAAATTATTTGTTGTTGTGGCTTAACTTGTTAAATTCATAACTCAGAACATAAACTCAATCGGATTCAATATTATCTTTCTTTTAAATTCATATTCAACCTTTAATAAAAAAGAAATTAACATGTAATCTAGAACATGAACTCAACCAATCTCTATACTGTTTTCTCTTAAATTTATATTCAACATTTAAATACAAATGCATGCAACACTATCAAAAAACAATTTATATTAAAAAAAGGTTAAATAAACAAAATAAATATCAAATAAGTGATATTAATTAAAAAATAAATTGAAAATTATCTAAAAAAAGATATATAAAAAATATATCAATAAAAAAATACAACATTAAAAAAAAATTATCTAGTTATTGTGGCTTAACTCGTTAAACCTGTAACTTAGTTCGTGAATTCAACTGGGTTCAATATTTTTTTCTTAAATCTTTAAAAAATTAAATATATGACCCAGATCATGAATTCAATAAAGCTCAATAATTATTTTTTCTTAAATTTATATTTAACTTAAAAAAACAAATTTAAAAATTTAAAATACACAACACCATAAAAAAACTCAATCTTTATAATAAAACCTCAACCGGGTTGAATTTTTTTTAAAAACAATTGTACTCAACCTTTAAAAAAAATACTTGTGATGTAGATTATACACTTAACTGGTTTAATATTTTACTCCCTTTGAATTTATAACAAATCTAATAAATAAATAAATAATATCGTCTATAGTATTCAACTGAGTTTAATATTAATTTTTTTAAATTCATAATCTACCTTGAAAAAAAAAACTTGTAACCCCATTGTGTACTGAACCTTGCACGGTGTTTTTCCCATGAAAAAAAAAAAAAAACAGATTTGTTAACATTAAGTTCTGAAAGTCGATATTTCTGCATTCCCAGTTTCATTTACTTGAAATGGTTGATAAGTCGAGCTACACACACAAAAAAGAAGAAGTAATTATTACCTTTTCGATCCAGATGAAATCTCAACTACACTGAGAATATCCATCCATCTTTGTACCTTCTCCTCGTTTTCCCTGAGATTTTTTCCAATCTTATCAAAGACAATCGTGTAACTCTCTGTTTGATCATCTATCTTTGATTGTTTGACATCACAAGAAACTGGAAACACAGTGTCCGATCTCATCTCATCCATGAATCCGACAATCTTGACAAGTTCTTCAAAGCACCAAGGTAAAGAAGCACAATCTCTTGCAAATATAATAATTGACAGCCCTGATTCTTCAATGGCCTCAAAGAGTATTGATCTCATTGCCATTACTTTCTCTGCTTCCTCCCTGACTGGGCCAATGAATCTCAGGGCTCGATCTGAGACTCTGATGTCAGGGAAAACTTTGGCCTTCCATTGATGGTACGACGAAGAAAAAGCTAAAGAATCTTTATATGATGAAGCTGCTTCTTTTCTTGTAACAATAAAATGGGCAGAAGATAGTCGTGGTGTAATATATACTGAAGATAACAAACAGACACCACAATTCTTCACCTTTACTCCTGGCTGGAAAGAATGAAATGACAACTCAATGTTGCTAAAGGATTCATGCTTCCATTCTTTAAGCTCTTTAAGATGATCAAAAGATAGATAGAATAGCCAAATATGATCTGACAGAACTTGGATAGAGTTACAACTAATACACATCGGCAAAGGATAATTCTCTCTTCCATTGGCTTTGAAATGACAAGAAAGAGAAGGACTTTCACCATTTGGACTGAATGCAACACAAGCAACAAACCCCATGCTCCAACCAGGCACTTGCACACTAATTGAAGACCCCTTACTTTGATGGTTAAACCAGCCTGGAATTTCATTTCCTGGAACAGCGATACCAAATCCAGGTCTTGGATTACACAAACCCTGTACCATGAAAAACCAAAATGTTAGATGGAGAGAAGGAGAGGGAGAGAGATACAGAGAGGTTGGGGTATGATTAAGAGAAGACCTGGAGATAATTTGTTTTTCTGAATCAGCTCTTTTTTTCTTTTTCATTTGTTTTTGCCATGAACATATTTACGATGAAATCTAATGTTTAAATAAGTATTTTTAATATATAATAATAATAATAATAATAATAATAATAATAATAATATTCTAGAAAAAGATACTTTAAAATGTAAATTATACATGTAGCAAAAAATAAAAATTATTAACCTCTATTCTGAATGTTTTATTATGTAATTATAGTCTATAAATCTTATTCTTATGTAAAGAGATTCTAATAGCATTTAATGTTTTATTATATAATAACACTTCATATTAGAGGCATGACAAAAAGCCTTCATCATTGCTAAACGACATTGCGTTGACTTGCACCTTGCGATACTTGTCATTGAGTCTTTAATGAAAGTTTTATTTCATCCAATTCTAATTTGTAATATATTATACTTTTTAATTTAGTTTTTATTCTTTTTATTTCTAGTTTTTTTAGTTGAACCTTATATAAAAGTTTTTTTTCTTCCAATTCCAACCTTCAATGCAAGTTTATTTTATTTCAATATTTTTAATTTGATCCTCAATTTATATTTTTGTTTCCCTTTTGTATAAGTGTTATTTCTTTTTAATTTAGTCCTTCGATTTTGATTTGTCATATATTCCTCTCTTTTTTATTTGGTTCATATTATTTGGATTTTGTTTATTTTTTTCCTTAACTCCTTTACAAAAGTTTTATTGGCTTTTTATCTTATCATTCAATCCAAGTTCATGGTATGTTATTTTTTTTAATTTTATCCTTATTATGTTTTTATTTTTATTTTTGTTCAAGTTATTTTTCTTTTTAGTTAACCCTTTAATTGAAAAAATTTAGTTATACTCTAATTTATTTTTTTATTTTAATTCTTATTTTTAATTTTTAATATACTAGTGGCCATATAACAAAACTGAATCCAACCTCTTGGATAATGGAGCCACCATAGCTTGAACACCAAATGCAAACTCATAAAAATGATTCTCCGTCCAATAATGAAAATTCTTAACACCGCTATCCATTAATGAATCCCAGTTACTCATCTCCTGACAATTTCTACCCATAAGATATCATAGACGAAGACTCTGGACACTTTATACTCAAGAAAAGCTCATGTTATTTTTATGGCATCATTTTTTTATAAAAAAATTATCTTTATTATATGTTTAATTTTTTTTTATTACTGTTAATTATACTAATATTTTTTTAATTAAATATTTTAATGTTGGTTCCGAAAACAGAACACACGTTGCTTTTATTGTTTAAATTTAATATCAATTCTAAATAAATATATGATAATAAAAATATGCATAAAAGAGAACTTTGATATCAGCACTGAAATAAGAGATTTATATATATAAAAAAGGATAAATTAAAAAAAAATTATTTCAAAACCGATGCCTAGAATATATATATAAATCAAATTCCCATTTTCTTAACCCATGAGCTTATTCTTCCATTCAACTGAATCCTTTACCAGCTTTTTTGCTTGCTTTCAACTTAGAGGATTAAACCATATCAGAATCACAGTTGACAGCACACTCCCTCTGTTTTTTCTTGAACTGCTAACAGCTTACAAGGAGAGATGTTTGTTTGGGACAAGTTTTTAATTTAATCATCAAAGAAATTTATAAATATTTATTTGTGTTATTTTTTTTATCTATAATTTATTTTTATTGAAATCTAAAATTTTTAAAACTTTAATCTAAATTAAAAAAATATTTTAAAAAACCCTATATAAAATTTTAACTTAATCCGATAACTAAATTAAAAGTTACATGCTATAACATCAAATAATAAATTTGTGATTTTTCATTAAAAATTTAAATTTTTATACAAATCATATCGATTAGCTTACTTAATTTTCAATACCATTTTCTTATCTTAAATATACTTATTTTGTATTTTTTTACTACTTATTTCTTTTACAGACCTATTCCCATTACTCGATAATGTTACTGATTTGTTGTTTTACCAGGGTTTACACCATCAATTAAGTCACAATCATCTACTTAATTAACAACCAATTTTGCAGAAAGCAAAGCAACAAATGCATCCAAAAATCAAGCACACGTCCAATAGAAACAATCTGCTCAATCAACTTTCAAACTAGTCGAATATCATGTAGATGACAACACATTCAAATCTGTAGAAGATGACCTTTAAAACCAAAGATAATGTACACAGCCGCATAATTTAAATTTCAAAATGTATTCCATGTACCGATCATAGATGTCACAAACTAATCTATAAATAATAATACTTCATGCATCCAAAAGACATCAAAGCAATTTCCAGAAATGTTGAAACTCTTTTATGGTGTTAGAGCAAAACTGGTCTTATCTTCCTTTAATTCTACAACCTCTGCTCCCGTCCACAATCCTCTACCCCCTCCTCTTTCTAAAATTTAACTTACCAAAGACAACTACCTCTAATGAAAAACCTCTCTCATTCATTATTTATGTCAGACTTATCTTATACCCTCATTACCATTGAACAATTCATAACAGAAGACAATGACTCTTACCAAGTTAGTATGCATGATAAACAGCAGGAGAGAGCTCGGTTGTGACTAGCAGATGATGCCGAGACATTATTCAATTCACAAGTTTTAAAGATGGGTGACCAAAACGAGCATGTCTTTGGGAAAGTGATACAAGTTCACTAGGGAGAGCAGTAGGACGATTGGTGATTTTGGAAAGTCCAAAAAAAATTGAATAAAAAAAAAACTCTAGAATTATTACTAATTTCCTAGGAAACCACATGCCTAATTAAATAAAACTAAAAAAACCTAAAGAAAATTAACAATTAAATAACTATTACAATTAAAATAATTTAGCTGGGATTTGTGTCCCGCGTCACACCGTCTCGGAGATATTAGGCTGTGGACCGAGATCAATTTCCATGAAATCCATTTCACCTTTTTTGCAAAGCTTGTGAAGGGAATAAAAATCCTGCACATTTGCCCGTCCCCTGAGTTCTTCTTCACTCAAAGTATACTCCTGCATCTTCCAATCAGTTCGCTCTCCTCTTGGTGCACGACCTCTATAGAAAGCCAAGGTCTTTTTAACTCCGACTTTTCGAGAAGTGTACACAACACTGCGATCTCTCCCTGTAGCTTTCCACCACCCCTGTCGGGTTTTCCTATTTGACCTTGCTCCAGTGTGATATCTCCTATCCCTTGGACCGAAGAAGTTCCATTGCCAGCCGCTCTCCAATGGGGATAGCTCAGGGAACTCCTGAGAATCCCACTTGTAATCATCAACATCGCGAATAATATCCAGCTCAAAACGTTTCTCACATATCTTCCTCTTCAAGTAGTAAAGCACAAGCTCCACATCAGTCGGGGCAAACCTAATTTCAATGGCCAAACCTTTTCATCAACACCAAAACAATAATCGTGGGAGTCCACCAGACATTAATTTGAATTCAAAACCTTGAATGCTTCCAACATGATTTATTATATTAAGTAGGGATTCGGGAGGAGCAAATCCCAAATAATATGCACTTTCTTTAGCTAGTGACGCAGTAGCAGAGCTAATCTTTCTTGACTATTTTTTTTTTTAAACAATCTAATGATAAGGATGTAGCAAATTGTCAACATAACATTTTTATCAACATTTTTCTCAACCACCCTCTCCTTTAACAACCACCATCAACCACTTCCAACTACCATTCAACCACCCTCAACCAAGTTGCCAAGGCTCTCCCATAAATAGAGATAAAGAGAGAGCAATGTAATAAGTGTAGTGAAAGTGTGGTGAGAGCAAAAGGGTGAAAGGGTGGGGAGTGCAACTATGAGAGTGAGAAAATGCAGATTTGAGAGAAACACCGGGTTTCGTGGGATTGTACTG
>NW_011500777.1:41266-41444 GCF_000495115.2 Populus euphratica | reverse complement strand
CCTCAGATCTTGATTTTGACCACCAAGGAGATTCCTCTCGTCGATACGAGTTCAGCGATATAAAGATCATCAAAATCAGAGTTGAAACGAGCCCTGTAGAGCTTGACGAAGTTTTGTCGGAAATTTGCCGGAAAAACCAGACAGTGCCGGAAATCTCACCTGAGAAGACAACCACGGC
>NW_011500777.1:40992-41246 GCF_000495115.2 Populus euphratica | reverse complement strand
CTGCCTCGTCGGCGTTGAGTCACCATCCACGTCATCAACAGAGGGGCCCCATTTCCATGTCATCAGACACGTCATGTCACAATGGCAGAATATTCTCTTGACAGAATAAGAATATTTCATTGACAGTAAGAGAATATTCTTCATCAGAGACAGAATATTCCTTCCCTGAGTTAACTCAATCAGATTGATTTTTTGGCCAACTTAGTGATTTTTTGACCTATTTTAGGCCGAGTCAAGTTGGTTCCTAGCATTTT
>NW_011500777.1:29141-37577 GCF_000495115.2 Populus euphratica | reverse complement strand
TTTTTCTCAACCACCATCAACCACCCTCTCCTTTAACAACCACCATCAACCACTTCCAACCACCATTCAACCACCATCAACCACCCTCAACCACCCTCAACCAAGTTGCCAAGGCTCTCCTATAAATAGAGATAAAGAGAGAGCAATGTAATAAGTGTAGTGAAAGTGTGGTGAGAGCAAAAAGGTGAAAGGGTGGTGAGTGGAACTGTGAGAGTGAGAAAATGCAGATTTGAGAGAAACACCGAGTGTAAGAGTGAAACACCAGGTTTTGTGGGATTGTACTAGTTTGAGTTGAGTGTTTGTATCATTCCTCCAATAATATACAATCTGTTGCCTCCGTGGATGTACCTGATTTTGGGGAACCATGTAAATCTGTTGTTTGTGTTTTATTTGTGTTTGCTTTCGGTCCAGTATCCGCAACAAAAGATATACTCCAACCAGCCTTCAAGTAAAGAACTAATTTCCTCTCATGTTTGAATAAGTCCTTCACATCAACTTCAGTACACTCACAATAATGACGATTAGAAATTAAAGTTTACTATTTGTGGACAAATAATGCACACAGTTGGAAATGGAGTCATGCATGAATCAGGATCCACATCCAGGTAAGGGTTTCAGTGCGGATCCAAGATAATTAGATTTTTTAAATTGTCATGCTACAAATGAAATTGGGAGAAATGTATTAAGTCAGCTTAAGATAAAAGGGCAAGTGATTATGATGTAAAGTTTTAACAGCCTAAACACGATCTGTACAGTGATGAGAAATGTGAGTGCGTTATTGTAGGAGAGTCGTGCAGTCTACAGTACATAACATTAAAAAAAGTTGTGCTAACGTTTTTTAATGTCATGTGCTTATAAGAAGAAACCTAGATATTGCTAGACTTTAAGGTGTAATTACTAGAAAATTACATACACTAATCATTTTTTTTGGTTTTTTTTCCCGTAAGTTGATCATTATTCTTAGAGTTATTCACAAAATAGCACACGTGACAACATTTTTTTTTTTTGCAAACTAGCATGCGTGAAAAAAATTAAAAGAATAATACACTATTGGTGGCTGTCCTTGGGAGTAGCGCAGCTTGTTGAAATTTTAGCTCAGTAGCATAAACTTTGAACCTTTTTTTTTTTAATTCAATGGTGCCAAATTTTGGCACAAATGAATATTAAATTGAGTTAAAAACCGGGTCTATAAACCATAATTTGAAGGCTTTCTAATCATGATTACAATAAACCAATATATTTTAAAACCGAGTCTATTAAACTTTTTAAAATAATTTAAGCTTAATCTAATATCTTCACTTATTATTGAAATCTTGAGTGATCTTTAAAAAAAAATTATTTTAATACATTTCTAAACAAAAAAAATTCTAAACAACATCATCAAACAAATATATACACACACACTCTTGTCTTGTTCTTCCATTTTATTTCCCATCAATGCAATAAAAGCAGCATGTATGTCTATATATTTTTTCAATTTAAGGAATGCCCACATGATTGACCAAAAGGAGGGAGGAGAGGGTGGAGGTTGCGCTTGAATAATTTTTTACACTTGAAAAGATGAAAGGGCAAGTCTCGGCTTGTATCAATCTCTTCACTGAGCATTCCAGTCATGTGTGGTGTATCTACTTGTTCCATAGCTTTCTGTCCTATTTGTTACGTATACTAGACCGAAAGTAAATATAAATAAAATACAAATAAGCAGGTTTACGTGGTTCTCCAAAACCAGGTATGTCTACAAAGACAGCAGATTGTATATTATTGAAGGAATGATACAAACACTCAACTCAACCCAGTACAATCCCATAAAACCCGGTGTTTCACTTTTACATCGGTGTTTCTTTCAAATATGCACTTTCTCACTTTCACAGTTGCATTATTTTCTCTACACTCTTGCACTCACTACATTTACACTACACTTTCCTTACATTGCTCTCTCTTTATCTCTATTTATAGGAGAGCCTTGACAGCTTGGTTGAGGGTGGTTGAATGGTGGTTGGAAGTGGTTGATGGTGATTGTTAAAGGAGAGGGTGGTTGGTGATAATTGAGAAAAATATTGACAAAAATATTATGTTGACAATTTGCTGCACCATCCACCAATATTCCCAAAGGAATGCGGGGCTTATTAGGTCTGCTCCCAATCAACCAGCACTGACTTTTTACCCTTCTTTCTCTGGCTAATTTTGCTGGTTGTTTTGGTAAAAAACAAGAAATGAAGGAAGAAGAAAGTGGAAAGAAAAAATCACCTCCCCACATGGGAATTTCAAAGTTGAAAGACAAGGGTTTATAGTAAGACCTAGAATGACATTGTTTCAGCAACAACATAAATACTCAATAGGCTATTTTTAGTTGGGAAGTGGCATTGTTGTTCTTTTACTGTCTTGTTATAAACCCCCTCTTCGCATCTCGAATGAAATGCTTGTGTCCTCAGACTAGTCGAAGATACTGTATGGATCCAAGGCCTTGCTCTCTTTCTGCTCCTCTCCATTGAATCCTTGTGGAAACAACAAGTCAAGAGGGTCAACATTTATCTCTCCCAATTCAGCAAAGAAGTCTTGATCAGATTGACCTGACATTGATGGTTGTAACTGTTACTATAAACTCAATCATAAGGACCAGTTGTTAGAACATTACCATATGAGGTAGTCCCACTCCATTAAAGCAACAAAGTGAAACAACTCATCTACTTTAGTAAAAAGTGGAAAGATAAACTGGTGGAATATATTCTACATGTTCTCTGATTTTCCTTCCTGTCCTACCGTTCATGTCTTTAAATAGACATCAAGAAAGCATTGCAATGTGTGTGGAAAATAAAAGAGAGAAAAAGTGGGTGAGTTTGAGAGCTTATGATCTTCTTGTTATTTTGAAATAAAAACAGTTTATCTCTTCTGAGTATTTAAAAACCACCACCAATATTTTTCCCAACAACAATTGGTATTAGAGCCTTGTTTGTTAGAAAACAGAGGAGTTTCTAGAATATATTTGAATTTTCAAAATTTTCCAAAACACATTTTGACTATTCCACGTTGTAGAGTTCATATAGCCGAACTCATCAGTGCAAAAATCAGATTCATTAGATTAAGGGGTGTCTCACACGCACCTCTTTAAGAACCAGCATTGTAGACCACGTGCATTCGACACACTCAGAGGAAGAAGACTACTTAGCCACAAACGCGACATATGTGAGTCGCGTCGAGGCTCCTTAGCCATACCCTAGCCAAGTAGCTTAACCTCTAACCGAGCCAATCCAAGCCAAATGAATATTCCCCAAAACATTGTCGGTTCAACCGCAGCAAATTGCCCGACATCCAAAATTATTCCTCTAACTAGTTCACCTTATTTCTGACCTATTTTCAACAAGGTCAAACTAGTTCCCTAATATTATAGGCATTCAAAAACCACCTACAGTGTCTGTTTTGCCAAATTTAACTCCTAGAAGGAGAGATAGTCATTCAAAAAAAAAAAAGAACTATAAAAAATGCACAAACACTTATCCCAATGCTGACCAAAAACAACTATGATAATTGATGTATCAAATTGAAGGCATTTCATAGTTCACAAGAGTGTATAAAGATTATGGAATATAATTATGATGAACCAAAGTCTAAAGAAGTAGAAGATTCATTACAAGAGGTATAAAAACAAGTCCTAAGAGCTAATAGAAAGAAAGATAATAAAACAAAGACTATCATTTATCAAGGTTTTGATGAAGCCACATTTGAGATCATAGCTTCTGTAGAAACATTAAAAGAAATATAGGAGACTCTCCAACAAAAATATAAAGGTGCTGACAGAATCAAGAAGATTCTTCTTCAATCTTTGTGAGGTGAATTTAAATAATTACAAATAAAGTCATCAGAATCTATTTCTGATTATCACACAAGAATTATGATGATAGTCAATCAGATGGGAAGAAATGGAGCAGCCCTCTCAGATGCTTAAATTACTGAGAAAATTTTGAGATCCCTAAATCTAAAATTTGATTTTGTTATAGTCGCTATTGAAGAATCCAAAGAAGTGAACAAATTGATAGTGGATGAGCTTATGAGTTCTTTACAAGCTCATAAACAAAAGTTAGTAAAAAAAGATAAGGCAATTGAACATGCCTTACAATCAAAGTTGTCTCTCAAGGAGGCCAAGGAGATTTCAAAAATTGAAAATACCACTCAAGAAAGCGGTCAACAAAGACAAGGGGGATTTAAACGATTCTAAGGAAGAGGATCTTGACACATGAAATTCAGAGGAAGAGGTGGTACAAATACAACTAGAGGAGGTCGAGGACAACAAACATTTACTCCTAGAGGAAAGGGAGGTAGTTATAACAACTATGACAAGAGAAATCATATGAGTTATAGACGCAATCAATTTGGGCACTATAATACTAAATGTCGAAGAAAAGCTCCATTAAAGATAGATGGAGAGGTCAACTATGTAGATAATAATATCACCATAAGAGGACCAACTCCATTATTAGTCTAACAAGGACTAGGCGAGAATCAGGAGAATATATGATATTTAGATTCTGGAGCTAGCAATCATATGAGTTGTCAACGAGATCTATTTGGAGATTTAGATGAAATTATAAGAGGTCAAGTCACTTTTGGAGACACCTCAAAAGTTCCAGTGAAAAAACAAGGCAACATCCCAATCCATTTGAAGAATGACAATCATAGCTACATTGCAGATGTTTATTATGTTCCAGCCATTAAACATAACTTGCTGAGTATAGGTCCATTTTCGGAGAAAGGTTACACTTGTTTTATGAAGAATTGTAATCTAACAATTAAAGATTACAATGAGAGATTAATTGTCTATGTGAAGATGTTCAAGAATAAAATATTTTCTATAAATATCCAATATGTTGCAACAAAATGTTTAAGTGTCATCACTAATAATGAAGAGTGACTTTGACACCTAAGGCTTGAACATCTAAATTTCACAAGTTTAAAGATGCTAGGAAGCAAAAAGATG
This sequence comes from Populus euphratica, assembly GCF_000495115.2. Classification (NCBI taxonomy): domain Eukaryota; kingdom Viridiplantae; phylum Streptophyta; class Magnoliopsida; order Malpighiales; family Salicaceae; genus Populus; species Populus euphratica. Next base: position 32,605 of record NW_011500777.1, on the reverse strand, counting down.
GTTAAAGATATGCCCAATATTAATAATCTAGATAAAGCCCATAAGGATTGTATCCTTAACAAATATCACAAATCTAGTTTTACTAAAAAAGTTAATTGAAAAACAAATAAAAGTTACAGGGAAAATTTGTTGTTGTTGTAAACTTAATTATAAAAATTAACTGTTAGAAAATTACTATTTGAGGTATCTTAGGTAGTCCCACTCCATTAAAGCAATAAAGTGAAACAACTCATCTACTTTAGTAAAAAGTGGAAAGATGAGCTGGTGGAATATATTCTGCATGTTCTCTTATTTTTCTTCTTGTTCTATCATTCATGTCTACAAATAGATATCAAGAAAGCATTGCAATGTGTGTGGAAAAAGCAAGAGAGAAAGAGTGGGTGAGTTTGAGAGCTTGTAATCTTTTTCTTATTTTAAAATAAAAACAGTATCTTATCTGAGTATTTAAAAATCACCACTAGTTGTCTTTCCCAACAGTAACTCTGAGAAAACCCTTCACTGAATTCATTATCATCCATCTCCATTTGCTTCTCAATGTCATCAGACTCCTCTTTGACAGATGCACTTGCTGTTGAGCTACCACCAATAATATCGGTAGGAGACGATGTATCATTGCTACTCTCCTTCTGATCTTCCTTTGTATTTGCTGTTTTTTGTGCTTCAGCACCTGTGGAGCTCTTTGAAGCTGCATTGCTCTTTGTAGGCTGAGACCTTGTTGAGCCAGCAAGTGCATTTCTCTGTGTTGGCCATGGATGGTTATGCTCAGAAGTGTAGGTGATGACCAACATGTTAGGATCATTTCGGCTCCGCTCTACTTGCTTCCTTGCTGAGCAACCCTTAGAGCTGCTGCATCTGTAGTAATCTCTGGAAGGAAAGACAATATGTTTTAACATTCAGTGCAATTCTTAACCAAACATTTACAGACCACTTTCACAATAATAATTAACACTTTCACAATAATAATTTCTCAAAGAAAATCAAAGTTCAAAACCGAAAACTGATCAGAAAGATGACAAGAAAACCACTAATAGTTCACAACAATATTAATATTATATGCTAAGAAACTCAGTGTTTTGGATTCACTTCCTGCCAATCATTTGAGCATGTAAATTGGCAACTATTTGAAGCTGTTGAGCTCAAAGAACAATAGTGCATACACATTCATCAATACTAGCACTGCAAGTTACAACCAGTCAATCAATGCTTAAAATGTTGTTTATGCACCAAACAACAAACTGTTTGAGCTCGGTGTCTCGGGAAGCGTTACTTGGGTTCACCAGAACTTTTTCAGGGCATTACTATGCAAAAATATATTGCGTTTCAAGTGCACAAGGGAAATAAGAAGAAGAAGAATTAAATCAAGAAACATTTTTCCAGAAAATGATATAATTTGTCAGAGAGAATAGAGAACTAAAAAATCCAGCTGTTTGTTCTTTGTAATCTTATCAACTATATATATATATATATATTACTTACCTTGGATAAGGAGAACCCTTGATGGGTTTTTGTCCATATTTTCTCCATGCCCACAAGTCAGATGGAACTACTTCTCCACTAGACCTGCTGTTTGCAGCTGCTGGTGCTGGAATACAGACCACCTTCTTTGCTTGACTCTTCCTGAAATAACAATACAAAAATTAATCTTGGAATTTTGTTTACATTTCCAAAATCTAAGACTCAAGATAGAAGCATTTAATGACAATGATGATGAAGAAGCAACGAACAAAGATAACCTTTTTTTTTATCAAACTATATTTGTACAAGAATTCGATTTCCATTTTGGGGCAGCAATGAATACTTGAGCTTGAGCTATGAAGATTGAAAACGATGGTATGTTCTTGAAGACAATTATACATCAATCAAACCACATAGCTATCTTTTCAAGTGATCACTTGAGAAAAGGAAATTAAGAAATAAATAATAAATAAAGTTCTTGAGAGACAGCTACTACCATGAAAGCCAAGTCTATGAATGTTATTATGACACCAGCGAGGCTACCTTTTCAGGTTACTTGATTAAATCCCATCATATATATATATATATCAAAACCTCCAGCACAAAAAATTTAAAGGTTGAGCGCGCTACTCCTAGCACAACTTTTGAGATTTTAATTCTTAGAGGTTGCACTATTGGTGAGTAGCGCAATGTTTCATTTAAAAAAAAAATCAATAGATTATGTCACTCAACCAATAGAATTGCCTATTTCTAGTAACACAACCAATTGAACTGGGATACATCCCTAATTTTTTTTTTCTTTATTTTTGTGCTAACTTTGGAATTTTGTACTTCATAGTTCAGTTTGCTTCCTATTCTTTGTATCAAGTACATTAACCATTGCTTTGTATGACTAGAGTGAGCTTAGTCTATTCAGCAATTCAATTTTAACAATAAGATGATTTTATCTTGTGTTTTAAACGATACACAAGCAAAGCTATACATGAAAGCTGAAAGCTGGAAAAAGTACCTGAGACCTGGACACTCCTGTCCCCATCCCTGCATGGTAAACCTATACATGGAATGAATGTTATAAAGAGCATAGATCTAATACTGATTTTTTTTTATATCTTTCCAAACACGAGAACAAATTTTCCAACTTTGTTGACATTAAGTTCTTATATTTCAGTATTCCCAGTTTTATTTACTTGAAGTGGTTGATAAGTCGAGGTATAAAATAAAAGTAATGATACCTTTCCACTGATCTTGATCCAGATGAAATCTCAACTTGACTGAGAATATCCAACCATCTTTGTACCTTCTCCTCGTTTTCCCTGGAATTTTCTTCATTCTTATCAAAGACAATTGTGTAACTCTCTGTTTGATCATCTGTCTTTGATTGTTCGACATCACAAGAAACTGGAAACACAGTGTCCGATCTCATCTCATCCATGAATCCGACAATCTTGACAAGTTCTTCAAAGCACCAAGTTAAAGAAGCACAATCTCTTGCAAATATAATTATTGACAGCCCTGATTCTTCAATGGCCTCAAAGAGTCTTGATCTAATTGTCATTACTTTCTCTAGTTCCTTCATGACAGGGACAACGAATCTCCGGGCTCGATCTTCGACTCTGATGCCAGGGAAAACATTGGCCTTCCATTGATGGTACCACGAAGAAAAAGCTAAATAAGCTTTAAATGAAGAAGCTGCTTCTTTGCTTGTAACAATAAAATGGGCAGAAGATGGTCGTGGTGTAATATCAACTGAAGATAACAAACAGACACCACAATTCTTCACCTTTACTCCTGGCTGGAAAGAACGAAATGACAACTCAATGTTGCTAAAGGATTCATGCTTCCATTCTTTAAGCTCTTTAAGATGATCAAAAGATAGATAGAATAGCCAAATATGATCTGACAGAACTTGGATAGAGTTACAACTAATACACATTGGCGAAGGATAATTCTCTCTTCCATTGGCTTTGAAATCAAAAAAAAGACCAAGGCTTTCACCAATTGCACCGAAT
>NW_011500777.1:630-21900 GCF_000495115.2 Populus euphratica | reverse complement strand
TTTGTCATCTACATCATCAAGGATAAGAAGAATCTTTTTAAGTCGTAACCTCCGCTTTATCATCTCAATCCCTCTATAAGAATCCCATACAGAACCACGTTCCATTAAGATTTTAGAAAGAAGTTGTTCCTGTAAACGGCGTGGTCCATCTTTCTCAGAAAAAACTTCTCTGACATTTGCTAAGAAGCAGCTGCCTTCAAATTGCCAACGAATCCTATCATATACTACCCTTGCAACAGTCGTCTTACCTATGCCACCCATTCCACAAATCCCTATGAAGATTGCTTTGCCTCCTTCTTCACTTATATAACCACCATTCAATACCTCTAGACGAGAATCTATTCCAACTAATTTTTTGCTAATTGTTGGCAGAGTGACGCTTAGTTTGTAGAATATATATTCAACAATTATTTTAATTGACTCTGACTCATTCCTGCATATGATGGTGGAAAACATTAATCATGCTGTGTGCAAATCAAATCACATAGTGATAATGGGAAAATAAAGATTAGCATATTGCAGCTCGGAAATGTATGGCTTTTAGCCGGAAATTAATACATCAGTCTTTGAGAAAGACAGGGCTCTGACTATAGATAGCTTCAAGAACAGAGAGGAAAAGGAAAGAATAAACTGAAAATGGAATCACACAGTTACTAAAGAAGCGTGCTGTCAAGAACAAAAGCTAGGAAATAAAATATCTATTACGTTTGGTTGGCGAAAACGCGAATGGGGTTCTATCATAATTTTTGCCCACCACTAAATTATTTTTATAATTATTTATAACAAAAAATTCAACTATCTTGGCATATAATTATTTATAACAAAAAATTCAACTATCTTGGCACAGTAAACTTTAAGAAAAAACAACTTTAAATTTATTAATTTTTGAGTTTTTGCAAAAAGAAATTTCTAGCTAATATAGTTTAAATGGTAGTGCAAATCTAATCCACCTTGAGATGCATAGATATCACGTATGCGTATCACAACTCAATTTTTTTGTCTGACAAGTATATTACACGCGCTAGCAACTCAAATTTCTTTATGTTTGTCACTTGTAGCCCTCACACTAGACATCAAATTTTGTGTGTTACACGTAGCAGCCGGTGAGCATGCTAGTGTCTCCAAATGCACATGTGCCTAGCCTGAAATTCCAAACTTGGCTATCTTTAGTATTTATGGAATCGTCTCATCAAAGTTTTTTCAATATATTAAAGATGTTGTAATCAGTGTTAAATCCTAGATTTAAGGTCTATCAAGAAATTCAATTCAATCTTAAAATATAAAATTAGAATATATATATATATATGGGTGTGTGTGTGTGTGTGAAGGTAAAAAAAAATTATAATAAAAAAGGGAGGATGAAATCAAAAGGGAACAAAATAATTTTAAAAATAAATCTTAAATAAAATAAATAGAAATAAAAAATAAGAATCAAATCTAATAAATTAAAAAAATTAAAAGGGTATGAAATTAAAAACAAATTTCTATTCTATAAAATAATTTTTAAAAATTTCAATTAAAAAACATAATTAAAATATAAAAAAATAAAAAGTTGCTATAAAATTTTAAAAGATTGGGTTTGAAATTTTATATAAAAAAAAATCATTTGACACCAAATTGGTGAGATAGGCCATGACTTGGCAAATTATAAAATAATAATGAATCAACGCTCGTGAAATTAATCATACTGTGCAAACTGACCGGATATTAATATTAACCTTAAAAAAAATAACAATGAAGAATTTTTATGGGCGTTGGGCACTGGAAGCGATTGCATATGCTGCTTAAATAAGACAGGATAATTTAAACACTTGCATGTTTTGCAAATGCACTAACCACTTTTCTTTTATATATATATATATATATATATATATATATATATCAAATTCTCTATAAGACCACATAATTATTATTATTACAAAAAAAAAAAAAGTTCGAAGCTCTTAAAGGCAATGTAAGAAATTGTTTATTATTTTAATGGTTATAGAGTTATTTTATCATATTGTGAAAAATAAAATTAAAACAAAAAATTGTAAACCTAATCTAATTTTTTTTAAAGGCAATTATATAATTACACCGTACAAAAAATTAAAAAATACCAAACGGATTCCTATCAATTCTATAATGACCATAAAAGACCCTATTATCCCTAATAGAGAATTTATCTTTTTCAGAATGAAGAAATAGTAAATTCATTTTTCCAATCCATGGTAAATCAAGATATCTTTAAGTTTGTGTTAATACAATTGATATAGTTATCCTCTATCATTCTAAAATAGAATCAGAAAAAAGTATTCTAATAATACTAAAAATGTCTTTGTAGTATTGATATTTTTATAAAGATGCCCTAATAGACTCAATTAAATAATAAAAATTCCTCTGTCCGAATAGACTAATTTTACATTAATTTTATCTTTTTTTGACAAAAAGACACCTTTGAAATTTTAATTCGAAATTAAAAATAAAAAAAATAAAAAAAATTTCTCTTTTATTTATAAATAGTTGGATTTTTTTAATTCATGATGGAAAATATTTTTATTTTATTTTGAAAATCTAAAGAAATATATTCAAAAAAGAACACTAAAGCATTTGCTAATTGATTTGCGAGAAAACAATAATAATAAATTGAAAAATAATTTTTCTTGTGTAAACAAAACATTCAAAAAAGAACTAAAAAAGATTTTCATTGGAAATAAATGAAAAATTAGGAAAAAGTTAGAGAATTGTTTTTTTTATTTGTATTCAATTTTTATTTCTTAAGAACTGTAACAATTGAAATTTTGAAACGTGCTCCTTCTTTATTTTAAAAGTCAAAAGTAAAGAAAAATTGGTTTGATCACAGACAAAGGGGTCGTTAAATAGCTATTTAATGGATCAAAAATATACACTTTAATCAAGAACTAGTTTTGATATTCTTGTTGTATTGTGATTATTTTGATATTTAATCACACGTTGTAATTGAAAAATATATATATATATATATAAAAGAAGAAACTTCGGTCATCATTGAAACACTGCAAGGTGGATTTGAGAAGAAGAATATGTAAATAGATGATTTACCTATTCCGTAAGTCCCAACCAGATAGACTGGCCACCGTAAAGAGACAATCTTTCCAATTCCGGACCTTCGCCAAGTTTTCCTTGAAATTTTGTTCATGGTCAACGAAGGCTTTCTCATATGTCTCTGAGGGATCCACATCATAAAAAACGGGCAGAACGGTGTGCCCCATCTCTTTCATGCACTGAACAATCTTGACAAGTTCATCCAAACACCATGGTGAAGAAGCGTAATGTCTTGAAAATATAATGACAGAAAACGTTGATTCTTCGATGGCCTTCCAGAGAGCAGGTTCGATGGTCTTTCCTCTCTCGAGCTCCCTATCATCCATGTACACATCGATGCCTCTCTGTGCCAGATTAGAATATAGATGACTAGTAAAGTTGTTCCGGGTGTCTTTGCCTCTAAAACTAAGGAACACATCATACATGTATTGTGGAGGAGAAGAAGCCATGAAAATCCCGAAAGCGATAAACTAGTACCGATCCCTTCTGGCCTCAATTAGCTCGCTTGGTTCAGCAATTGCTTTCCACGCGTACAAGGCCTGCTCCTGTGGTCAAACATGAAACAGAAGGTAAGATCAAGAAATTTGGCAATTAAATCTACCAATTAGCAATTTCAAGCTGGAACATGTACAGTTCTACTTAGAAATCAGAAAACACCAAATTTCCACGAGTATTTCACGAATCTAGACGAAACAAACCGTGTGGTAAGCGTTGGCTAAAGAGGCACAAGATCCAGCCAAGCCCAATAATTTTTCTTCTTCTGGTATCTTAGTAACCAACTTCCAAAGCCCTTTTCTTTCTTTTTATTCCAATTACTTCGAATTTTTTCCGGTTTCTTGAGGTCAAGAACTCGTACTGGTAAGTTTCCAATGATTTTCTTACGGATCTTCCTGTCAAGAGCAGGGCCACACAATTGAGTGATTCATATTTTTAATGAATTATCAAGTCCACATTATTTAACATAAATATTTTTGCATTCCAAGAACTTTCCAACAAAATTTTAAAACTGACCGTGAAAAAAACACCCTAAACCGTGCAGTAATATGTGCACGCAAAAGTTCTAAGGTGAATCACAACAATCGTCCGAAGTACTGTAAAATTGTAAGAATTATTTAAAAATTTAGCGATTTTACAGGAACATATTTTAATACACATAATGCCCTTAATTATTGTCTTGATAAAATAGTTAAAATGAAAATAATAAGAATTTATAGAAACATTTTTAAGAAAATAAACTAAAAAAAATTAAATTAAATAATCATGTTTATTTCTCTAATCTTTTAAGTTTTTCCTATGACTATCTTTTTCAAAAAGTAAATAAGGACATTTTAGATACAATAAAAAGTTTCTATGATACTTTTTAAAAGGAGAAATTACTTGATCATTGTGTAGTTTAGTTATTTTATCTTTATTTTTTCAGAAATTATAGTTTATGATGACAATTTATGTCCTCCCTAACACACGTAATAATTTATAAAATTATTAGTATTTTCAAAAATATCAACAAAAAACATCTAATAATTTACAAAATTATTATTATTTTCAAACTAATAATTATAAAGCCCTTATATTAAATATTATAAATTTTACATTGATTGAAAAAAAAAACTGAGCTCCCACCCTCTTAACCGAGTCTAATTATCTAAAACTAAAAGGTCATGTTTTCAAAATAGCTTTAATAATGCTATAAAGAACATTCATCCCTCATCATCGTGAGTCAAACTATAACTCTATTCTTAAATACAATTAATGAAAATTATGGGTATACTTTTTGATATAGTTGAAAGCCCTCTAAGGATAACAATAAGCACATAAAGATAAAGAATTGGCCAAAATAAGATTAAATCATGAAGAACCCTAAGATCTTATTTTTATTTATGAAATAATGAATCGATAACTTTTGTCTCTTTAGATATTTACAAGTCTTTAAGTAGGTGTGAAATTGACTTTAACAAAGCAGGAAAAATTATTATCCTAAAACAAAATGGAAAGATAGCTAAGAATAAAAAAATAACATAAAATCCGAAAAATATAAAGGAAAAATAAAAAAATAAATCAAACAGTATAATTAAGGCATTATTTGAGATCTTCCAAGGCTCGGATCGTTTCTAAAAGCTAAGCAACTTATAAAACTAAGCCTTAGGAAATATCTATAGAATGTTTAGTCCAATTCAATAGTTAAATAAAAAATTATAGTTTTTTGTTGTTATTATGCTGGTTTTGGTGTGATCAAGCGTTCTCTTAAATCTAGTCTTATCCTATTAATTGATAAAAAAATTTGATAAATTATTCATAAATTCTGTGAAAACCCTTAATTTCTATTACCTCTACCACGTCACTTTTTTCTATAATTCACCAGTGTTGCATCAAATGTCAAGTTAGGTGGCATGCATCACCTCTTAATGGAACATAATTCAATTTTTTCTTCAAATAATAAATCTAGGCACGAATTATGTTTTTCCTTCACCTTCAAATAAAATCTTCCTTTGTACACTAATCAAGAACATGGGATTTGGTTTCATTCCTTCATTCAATTAAGCAATTAATACAAAATAATCCCAATATTTAGTTTGGTGTGCTAAAATAATCTATATTAGTTTCTTAGAACCCTTTTTAGATACGCATTCAATCTTGTCAGTGCTCCCGTGCTACATTATGGATATAATTCCAAAAAAAATATTTGAATGATTCTAGGGGCGTTTACAGGGGAAGAGCCAAAAGGAAAAGACAAAAAAAATAGCTTCCATCCTTTATTTTTATAGCTCCAAGAAGAGAGCTGGAAAGCCGAAATAGCATTTTTACGTTAGAGGACTATTCTTATATATCGATCAGAAGAGCCTAAAGATTGTTTAATAAATCTTTATGTAAAAGAGGAGTTTTAATTGGAGTTATATTAGTTAGTTATAATTAAATAATAACTGTTTAAATGGTTTTTTTCCATCGGAGTGCATATATAAAATAAAAAATGTTATATTTATACTATTCAAAAAATAATATTACTAATTTGGCTTTTCTAAATAACTTTTCTCCTTGAAGAGAGATGCTCTTAGATCTAGAGTTTCAAGTTGTAAGCCTCAAGGTTAAGCGAAGACTCTGGATTCTTTACATGTATGAAAATATGAGCTGTGTATGTTACTTAGAAAGGCTGGGCTAGTTTAAACAATGTTTCTAGATCTCCCTGATGGTAAGAGGGGAAAGTTGGCATCTATGAGAAGTAGCCTGAATGGAGAGAATTATGATCCTCTGGAGTCCTTTAGAAATTAAATTAAAAAAAAAAAACTAAAACCGATTGGTTAATCACTATAAATGGTATATAAAATTATTGTGGATTGTACGGTTTATGTTTTAAATTCATTCTCGTTATAAGTTTTGGCCAAGAAAACATTATAGCCACCGAGTGTAACCACTGTGGAGTGAATCACTATAGATTGTATCTAAAATCACTGTGGATTGTTGTTGCAGTGGATTGTTGTTGCAATGTCATGGTTGCATAAATTAATTACTCTATTTTAAAACACACAAGATAGTATATAGTATATAAGGGGTTAATCTCACAAAAAAGATTTAATTCAAATTTCTATTTGATTTGTAATGATTTAAATTATGACAGTTTTCTATTGGTGTCCCATGGTCTCTTTGGGGTCGATTCTTGAACTGGTTCGAGTGCTCAGGTTGTATGCACATAGACCTAAATCAAAATCTTCTGGAATGGCCAGGCTTGATCAACAAAACTTTTCAGTGTCGTGCTATTACCCTCCTTTATAAAGGTCTATACTAGTCAATCTGGACAGCACACAACCACTTTATTTTCGAGTTCAAGGCTCCGAATTGGGATGTGATTTTTTACCCCCCCCCCCTCACCATTTGACCTTTTGTTTGTAGTTTTCAATTAGAAATCTCAGCTACAAAGGCTCAGATCTTTTTAAAAATAATGAATGTATCATGAATTAGACCAACTAATCAAGTCCCTTGCCACTTTGGTCATTTTCTTTTCTATGCCCTTTGTATTTTCTCTTTCTTTGAGCTCCACCTACTTGATAGGGCTTCTTAAAAGATAATTCTCTCATTTACTGTATATACAAAAAGAACTCCTCTCCTTCACACCAATCCAAATAGTCATTCATAACAAACCACCATAACAAACACCACCCATACCAGCAGCCCTAACAACCACTCTACTATCACATCTTCTCCTCTCGTCAACAACTCAATAATTATAAGTTTGTCATTAAGGGGATAGCTGACTCAATAATTATAAGTTTGTCATTAAAGGGATAATTATAAGTTTGTCGTTAAGCGGTTTTTTTTTCCTTTTCTTTTCTCTATGCTCCCTAAAAAATTACATATTGGTTTTTTTCTCTATTTTTTGTATTTGTGTTTTGATCATTTTTCTTTTGATTTCTTATTGTTGTTGTCATAACCCAATTTTGGATTATTCTCTAAAAATTATTTTTTCTTAAAATAAAAATTAAAAAATAAAATAAAGGCTGATAATGTGAAAAAAATAATCAATGAGGGCTACAAAAATAGAAAAACATCAAGCAACAATTTTTTTGAAGACTTTCAAGGCCTAATTCTACCCCATTATGCTCAAAAATAGAGAAAAATATAAATTCAAGGTTAAATTAAATGATTATTAATGAATTTTCATAAAAATTGAGTCCAATAACATAATTAAATTTTTAGTAAGCTAATGTGATTTAATTATGGGCCAAATTAAATTTTAATTATGTTTAAGAATTAATTTGGGTTTAATTGAAGGATTTAATTAAGTGCAAGGACTTAATTATACTTTAAATAGGTCAAATTAATTTTATTTTTGGCTTAATTGGTGAAAAATTAAGTTTGGGAGCCTAATTTTGGCTTAATTGAGAAGATTGGAATTTTAAGAGATCAAATTTAATTTTTACTAAGTTAATTGATTGAAATTAGGGGTTAAATTGCATTAAATAAAGATGTTTTATGGTCAATTAGGTTTCAATTGAAATAGGAAGGACTGAAATGAATTTTGACAAAAATAGGAATTGGCATTGTTCATTATCTTCTTATTTTTTTCTGAAAAAGCTGATTAGGTTACCTATTTTGCAGCTACATTTAATATATCTAATGTCCATCAAATTTGATAAATCTTATATGAAAATGATCATTTGCACTTTTTCTACAATATAATATGATCAGTTTAGGCTAAATGACAATAAATCACCTCTAATGATAGCCTAAAGAAGCCAGCTTAGTTAGCTTTTGTCTGTAAATTTGCAACTCATGATACCTCCTTTGAGCCAATGGTTGGGATCCTTCCCAACTGAATCAAGAACTAAAATTTTTCCCCAGCATAAACAAGATTGCCCTCTTTCACCGCCTATAAATAGAGATGGATTTTATGTCTAAATAGAAATTTTTTTGGTTTATGCACTTTTTTTTCTTTCTTTCTCTCTCAATCGTGGCCTTTAGCCACCACTACCACCATCACCAGCTTTACCACCATAATTTCCATCAACCCAGCTCCTTGCCAGTGGTAGAGTAGCCATCATGACTTTCTCTCTCCTCTCCTTCCTCTCCTCCTTCTCCCTATTATAGATTTTTTTCTTCTTCTTTCTTCCTCCACTGCAAGAAACCAACAGCGTCAACTTCTCTTTCTCCAACTGCTTTTTGCAGCCAAAACCACCGCGTATTGCCAAGACCACCGACCAGCCACCACTACGTCTGTAATAAGCCACCATGAACGTCTCTCTCTCCTCTGTAAAACGTTGCTTCTCCCTGCTGTGATCAACGCTGGCCACCAATTATCTCCTAAACCACCGGTCGAACAACCTCATCACAGTAGCCACAACCCCTACAGCTAGGTGAGCCTCCTTTCCTTTCCTTCTTTTTCTTCTTCTCCTCCCTTCCTCCCCTCCCTCACTTCATGGACAGTAGATGTGAAATATAATTCACGTCCTATTGTTCATACATGATGTGAATTATGTGTGTGTGTATTATAATAAAAAAAATAAAAATAAAAATAAAAAATACCCAAAATCATTTAAAAAAATGTGATTTTCTCGTATATTTTTCCACCAATTTTGCATAATATCAGGTTGTATATTTACAGTGTAAAATAGAAATCCAGTATTAAAATACCCAGTTTCCTCCAAAATTATAAAAAAATTCAAAAAAATCTCAAAACAACTTTTAAATCAATTTTCATTTTCAAAAAAAATATTTTGTTGCGTACGATCAAATCCTGAAATTTTTCCAAGCATATTTTTTGTAAAAAAACAAAAATTGCATGTTTTTCATGTTAAAAAAAATCCAAAAATGGATATCATAACCAGTTTATGATTATCCATTAGGATTTGGCCAACATGTCAAAAACAATTTTAATATTTTTTTAGAATCTAGATGTAGACTTCAATATTTATGGGGTATAAAATTACACGATAAAGTACACCTTCAAATATTAAAGATACAAGATGTAAATAAATGCGATGCTAAAATTCAGACTTTAAAATGGTTAAGATTTTACCCAATAAGATATAGATTCTCTCATGAAGATAAATCTACCTTGAGTCTTAGAAAAGACCAACAGATATTTTAGAAAAAAGCAATCAAATAACAATGCAACTTATCTTAGGTAGACTACACTGGAGGTGATGCATCTTCTCCTTACACAACCAGTCCTTTACTCAAATTCTTGTAAACCATAGGTTTCTAGTGACCGTAATACTAGGTAATGACTCCTAAATATTAATCATAATTTTATGATTAAATCCAAAACCTTTTCCAACACATAACACCTCACACTAAAGGCATGACAAAAAGCCTCTGTCGTTGCCAAACAACGTCGCGTCGGCTCGCACCCCGCGACACTTGTCATTGAGTCTTTAATGAAAGTTTTATTTCGTCCAATTCAAATTTGTAATATATTATACGTTTCAATTTAGTCCTTATTCTTTTTATTTCTAGTTTTTTTAGTTCACCCTTTTATAAAAGTTTTTTCTTTTCAATTTCGACCTTCAATCCAGGTTTATTTTATTTCTATGTTTTTAATTTGGTCCTCAATTTATATTTTTTTCCTTTTTCCCTTTTGTATAAGTGTTATTTCTTTTTAATTTGGTCCTTCGATTTTGATTTGTCATATATTCCTCTCTTTTTTATTTGGTCCATATTATTTGGATTTTTTATCTTTTTCCTTAAATCTTTTACAAAAGTTTCATTGGCTTTTAATTTTCCCATCCAATCCAAGTTCATGGTGTGTTATTTTTATTTTATTTTATCCTTATCATGTTTTCATTTTTGTTTTTGTTCAACTTATTTTTCTTTTCAGTTAACCCTTTAATTGAAAAAATTTAATTGTACTCTAATTTATTTTTTATTTTAATTTTTATTCTTATTTTTTAATTTTTAATATACTAGTGGCCGTATAACAAAACTGAATCCAACCTCTTGGATAATGTAGCCACCATAGCTTGAACACCAAATGCAAACTCATAAAAATGGTTCTCCATCCAATAATGAAAAATCTTAACGCTGCTATCCAATAGTGAATCCCAGCCACTCATCTCCCGACAATTTCTACCCATAAGATAGCATAGACGAAGACTCCTGACACTGTGTACTCAAGAAAAGTTCATGTTATTTTTATAGCATCATTTTTTTATAAAAACAATTATCTTTATTATGTGTTTAATTCTAACATGTTGCTTTTATTGTTTAAATTTAATATCAATTCTAAGAAAATATATGATAATAAAAACATGCATAAAAGAGAACTTTGATATCAGCACTGAAATAAGAGATTTATATATATAAAAAAGGATAAATTAAAAAAAAATTATTTCAAAACCGATGCCTAGAATATATATATAAATCAAATTCCCATTTTCTTAACCCATGAGCTTATTCTTCCATTCAACTGAATCATTTACCAGTCTTTTGCTTGCTTTCAATTCAAAGGATTTCTAAACCATATCAGAACCACAGTTTTTACTGGAAGCTATGTTTTTTTTTTCCCCACTCATCCCACGCATGGCTATATGACCAAGTCGGTTAATATATATATATAAGCCAAAGTATTTATTCCCTTACCATCATGACATCAAAAACCCACCTCTCACCTTCACATAATACTAATTCTATTCAATTTAATAACAAATATAAAAAGCAACACAATAAATTATCACATAAGAGAGTTTTTTTATTCTTTAAGAATGAAGAATTAAAAGCCAAAACAAATTGAATGAAGCTCTTCCCCACACTTCCCTCTAAGCTCACTTCTTCCTTTTCTAAAACACACTTTAACTCTTAAGCTCTTTATAAACTCCTTAATACATCAAATCCTCTCTTTAATCATTTAACATTCTTCCTATCACACACACTTTTTTTCCCCAACAATTTTCATGGAGAATGACAAAATCCCTCTTTTTTCTCTATTTTCTTCTCTCGGCTGGATGCACACTATCTTTTTTTCTTGTACTGCTGGCAGCTTACAAAGAGAGATATTTTGGGCAAGTTTTCAAATTTAGACCCCGAAGAAATTTGCAGACACTCATTTATGTTATTATATTTTTTTTATATATATATATATATTTATATATATATATATATATATATCTTGTCAAATTTTAAAAATTTTAAAACTTTAACCTAAAATAAAAAAAAAATGTTTTAGAAAACTCATACCAAATTCCAACTTAATATGATGATCAAATTGAAAGTTAAATATTACAATGTAAAACTAGTTGGTTTATTAATTTTTTGTTAAAAATCTAAAGAGCATAAGAGATGATTCATGTTTTGTAATGAATTCTCAAGTTAAGTTTTTGGTTACAAGAGATCAAATATTTTAAATTATATTTATCTTTCAGTTTTTCTTGATTTAGTCTTCACTTTACATCAATATTATTATATTCTAACATTTATTTTTCTATTAACAATAAAAAAAATATTTCTTCAACCTAAACAAAAGCTAACAGTGCTCGCATATTTTTGCAAGAACATGTTGTGCTATGGTTTCTTCGATAGCCAGAAAATCAAAGGCTACCATCCATGGGCATCCAAACACCTTTTTTCATCATTTCCACCTCCTTCTAACTTCAAAATCTATTATAATCCATTTTAATTGATCTTAAATTGAAATCAATTTTTTGAAACAAAAATATATGATCTAGGCTTCGATCTATCTATAGTAAAACATCATGGTCTTTTATTTCTTTATTAATTTTAATCTTGATTAATAATAATAATAATAATAACGTTGTTATTATTGATTTATAATTTTTAATATACTAGTGCTTGTATAACAAAACTGAATCCAACCTCTTTGATAATGCAAACCCAATATTTTTTCTACTTCTGGTATCTTAGCAGCCAACTTCCAAAGCCTTTTCTTTCTTTTTATTCCAATGACTTCGAATTTTTTCCGGTTTCTCTAGGTCAAGAACTCGTACCGGTAAGTTTCCTGGATTTTCTTACGGATCTTTTTCTTACACTGTAAAGAAGATGGAGTTTCGGAGGAGAAAAGGCAGAAAGAGAAATGAAAGGGATATCGAACGCGCACTGGGCAGCAGTCAGCAGAGGCACCTTCCTGTCAAGAGCAGGGAGTTGGCCACAGACATCACAATTGAGTTGATTCATGTTTTGTAATGAATTCTCAAGTCAAGCATCTATTTTTTAAAAGTAAATAAGGACATTTTACATACAATAAAAAGTAATTACGTTGAACCTTGATCATTATATGTCTAATTTAATCATTTTATTTCTATTTTTTAAGAAATTATGATTTATGATAACATTTTATGTCCCCACTAACATATTAAAAAAATCAACAAAAATATTTAATTATATACAAAAATTATTATTATTTTCAAACTAATAACTATAAAGCTAGCTCTTATATTACATATTATAAATTCTCTTTGATTTTCTTTTAGAAAAACCTAGCCACCACACTATTAACTGAATCTAATTAACGAAAAACAAAAGGAAATTCATAGTAAATTGAGTTTAGAATCTCAAATTTTAATATTTTTATAACAAATAGTCCAACTTTGATTTTCTTCGATCACAAACATCAATTCTTCTCGCAATGCTAGTATACCATCTCAAACCTATGATTAAGGGAGTTGAGTTTAAGAATGTGGTAGTACTTATCTTTCTTAAATAATTTGTTTGGAAATACATTAAATAGTTTTTTATTATTTTTAAAAATTATTTTTGATATAAACATATTAAAAAAATTTAAAAAAATAAAAAAATTTAATTTTTAAAAAAATCAAAATTTCAAACGGGTCATGAACTGCTTTCTATAAAGATATCAAAGGACCTAATCTTACCACATGTCAAGAGATTAGAGAAGCAAGTAGTTAAAATACTGTTAGTATTGTTATATAGTTAAGAAAGTCTATTAACATTAAGGTGAGAGGTTTGTTCACGTTTGTAGCTTGATATAAAGAACAGTAACATTGTCAAAGAAAGATTAGCAAAAAGAGTACGATTGATTCTTCTTCCTCACCTGTCATTCTCTCTGTTTCCCTCTACTTCCCTTCTTAGTTCTCTGCTTATTGTTGTGTAAATCTGCCATCTTTACATGGTATTAGAGCCTACATCAAACCGACTATGACACTTTCTTGAACTGTAAACAAATTCTAAAATACCATGATTTTCAAGAAGAATTTGCATCTGAAAGTGTCAAGTGAGACAATTTATGTAATCAAGTTTAATTGTTACAACAGTAGAAACCGTAGGAAGCAAATAAGTAATAAGAGATTGAATAATCTGGAGTTGAGAAGTAGTCATCCTTTTTTAGAATTCAAGAAGTAAAAGCATAAAAAAATCAAGAGAGTTACAGAAAAATTTGGAGAGAATTACCGAAACAGAAGCAGAGAAATAGAGTGTGAAATGTCGACTGGGCTGTGATCCTAATAATAGATTGTTTATTTCAGGTTTTGTTGTTTCCTTAGGTTCAAGTCCTATTTCTTAAGCTTCTAAGAAGCAACATATTATTTCTCGATCTTCTGCTGAGGTTAAATATAGAGCTCTTACTATTGCTATTGCTATTGCTATTGCAGAACTCACCTGGATTCGCCAACTATTCTTGTGATATTCATATCCCATTACATATTCCTCCTTTAATCCATTGTAACAATATCTCTGCTATTTCCATTGCTTCCAATCCAGTGTTTCATTTCAGAATGAAACATCTGTACATTGATTATTATTTTGTCAGGGAACATGTTATCAAAGATGACTTGATTGTTCAACATGTCTCTTTTACAGACAAATTTGTTGATATCCTCATTAAAGATCTTTCCACTCCTCTATTTTGACACCATTGTTTCAATCTTATGCTTGGCTCCTCCAAACCTGCCAATGAGGGGGAATGTAAAGATATCAAAGGACCTAATCTTGCTACATGTCAAGAGATTAGAGAAGCAAGTAGTTAAAATGTTATTAGTACTGTTAGA
The DNA here is from genome assembly GCF_000495115.2 of Populus euphratica. Taxonomy (NCBI): domain Eukaryota; kingdom Viridiplantae; phylum Streptophyta; class Magnoliopsida; order Malpighiales; family Salicaceae; genus Populus; species Populus euphratica. The sequence goes on along the minus strand of NW_011500777.1, from coordinate 7,393 downwards.
CAGTTAAGAAAGTTAGTTAAAATGTTGTTAGTACTGTTGTAACCCAATTTTAGATTCACTAAAATTTTCTCGAATGTTATTTTATTTTATTATTTATAACAAAAATAATAATAAATAAATAAAAAGTTTAAAATATATTTTCTGGAGTCAACCGCATCTTTCAATCAAAACCTAGTCCACCGGGTCAATACGGGTTAAACCATGTCAATCGGGATGAAAAATGAGTTTCGGGATGTTTCGGGTCAAAACTGTCATTTTCGGTCAAAACAGAGTCCATCGGGTCAATACGGGTTAAACCATGTTGATCGAGATGAAAAATGATTTTCGGGTCAAAATCATCATTTTCAATCAAAACCGAGTCCACTGAGTGAATACGGGTCCCACCATGTCGACCGGGATGAAAAATAAGTTTCGGGTCAAAATCATCATTTTTGGTCAAAACCGAGTTCACCGGGTCAATATGGATCCCACCATGTCAACCAGGATAAAAAAATAAGTTTCAGGTTATTTTTTATCAGAAAACCCGATCCACCGAGTTGATACTCATATAAAGATTTTTTTGGTAATTAAAATTGATTTTTAGCGGTTGAAAAGCTTTTTATAATATTGATTTAAGTTTTTAATTTTACCCCTATAAATAAATATTATTATTATATATAATAAAACAAAAAAATAATACAATTTTATCACACTAGACAGAGGATTTTTGCCGATGGTGGTTGTGGAGCTATACGTTGAAAATTTTGCATAATCCGTAATTCCTTGTCCCTTATCATTGGCTATAAATAGCCAATGAAACTAAGCCAGAAAAGAGGGAAAAGAAAAGAAAAGAAGAGAAATCTGAATTCGAAAGCTTACTATTTGTGTTATTATTTGACACTTTTGTTTTATTTTCTACTTTTTCTTCATGCAAGTAAGATATTGATTTAAAAAAAAAAACAAGTTGAAAAATACCAAAAATATTCTAACTATTAGATCTAATAATGTTTAAATTTAGGCCTTTGATTTTTTAGGATACAATAGGCTTTACCACACCAGATTAAAACTCAAATCCATCTCAACCTTTAAAATAATCTTCCCTTTGATGTTGTTGTGCCATGTCATCAGGTGTACCAAATACTTAGTACACCGTGACACACCAGATCATAGCCCAGCCCATCCAGACCGTCTGATCAACTTGAAAATCAAGTCAATCACAGCCACACAATCAACTCATCCATGATCCAACGGTTTACAATGTTCAGACGTGCAGTGCATCATGCACACATTCGCACCGTAGCACAATCTCAGAGCCCCTCTCTCCTCTCGCCGGCAATTCTCTCTCTCCCCTCTGATCTTCCATTTTCGGCCGTTTTAAGTCGCCAAACCACCACAGAAAGGTGCATCGCCTCCTCTGAAGCAAAACCCCGGCCATTTTACACGTTTTCACTACCGAATCTGGCTGGAAAAAGGTCGCGACAAAATCGGCCAACCTGAGCTTCAAGTCGATGATTCTCCCTCATCAGCCATCAACGGCCATCGAGACCACCACCATTAGAATCCTCGCCCTCAGATCTACCAGAATCAACTCTCTGTTTGCTGGAATCTTGCTGGAAAATTTTGCTGCCTCCAACAGTAGCCACGCGTGAGCCACACGTACCGCCAGTGGCATATTCATAAATTTGTGTGCGCCCCCCGCGCCGCCAGTGGCATTTTTGAAAATTACAGAGAAATCCAAGGGTATTTCAGTCTTTTACCTATACAGTGGCATTCAGGTAATTTTTATGATTTTTTATGGTATTTTTGATATTTTTATATATAAATACTTGTAAATTGTTTTTTTTCATGTAAAAACAAAATAAAAAAAATAAATTTAAAATAAATAACGACGCAGGTTCAACACCCATTTTATCATGTCACTGTTCATGGGTAAAAACCCGATTCTCAAACCTACAAGAGTATATCGATGTGTTTGCCTGGTCTTATACAGATATGCCTGGTTTAGACATTGATATTGTAGTACACAGATTACCTTTGATAGAAGGATGTAAACCTGTTAAGCAGAAATTAAGAAGAACTCGCCCAGATATTGTGCTCAAAGTCAAGGCAGAGATAGAGAAGCAGTGGGATGCCGGTTTTCTAGAAGTTATTAAATACCCTCAATGGGTATCTAATATAGTGGTGGTACCAAAAAAAGATAACAAAATCAGAGTATGTGTAGATTTCAGGGATCTAAACAAAGCCAGTCCGAAGGATGATTTTCCTTTGCCTCACATAGATGTCTTGGTAGACAATGCTGCTAGGAGTTCAACTTACTCCTTTATGGATGGATTTTCCGGTTATAACCAGATTAAAATGGCTGAAGAAGATAAAGAGAAGACCACTTTTGTCACACCATGGGGAACATTCTGCTACAAAGTGATGCCATTCGGGTTGAAGAATGCTGGAGCCACGTATCAAAGGGCAATGGTGACACTTTTCCATGATATGATGCATAAAGAGATTGAAGTGTATGTGGATGATATGATTGCCAAGTCTAAGAATGAAGAAGATCATGTTCAGGTTCTAAGAAAATTATTTGAAAGACTAAGAAAGTATCAGTTGAAGCTGAATCCTTCAAAATGCTCGTTTGGGGTAAAGTCTGGAAAGTTGCTAGGATTTGTGATAAGCAATAAAGGAATAGAGGTCGATCCTGATAAAGTGAAAGCAATTCAGGCTATGACAGTTCCTAAGACTGAGAAAGAAGTAAGAGGTTTCTTAGGACGTTTGAATTACATTGCTCGATTCATATCTCAGTTAACAACAACATGTGAGCCAATTTTTCGATTACTTCGGAAAAAGAACCCTGGTATATGGGACAAAGATTGTCAAGAGGCTTTTGATAAAATAAAGCAATACTTACAGAATCCACCTTTACTCGTGCCCCCTGTGCCTGGAAGACCTTTGATCTTGTATTTGATAGTAACTGAGGTAGCAATGGGTTGTGTGTTGGGACAACATGATGAGTCTGGAAGAAAGGAGCAAGCTATCTATTATCTGAGTAAGAAGTTTACAGATTGTGAATCCAGATATACTGTGACTGAGAAGCTATGTTGTGCTCTTGTATGGAGTACGAAGCGTCTTCGACAATATATGTTGTATTATACCACCTGGTTGATCTCAAAAATGGATCCTCTTAAATACATCTTTGAGAAACCCTACTTGTCAAGCCGAATAGCAAGATGGCAAGTGATGTTGGCTGAGTATGACATTGTATACAAGACAAGAAAATCTGTAAAAGGAAGTGTAATTGCTGATCATCTAGCAGATAATGCTATCAATGACTATGAGCCTTTGAAATTTGACTTCCCGGATGAGGATGTGTTGATAGTAGAAGAGGACAAAGAAAAGAATGATTGGTGGATCATGTATTTTGATGGGGCAGTGAATGTTTCTGGTAATGGAGCAGGCGCTGTGATAATCTCACCTGACAAGAAGCAATATCCCGTCTCAGTCAAACTACAATTTGAATGCACTAACAATACTGCTGAATATGAGGCTTGTATCCTTGGATTAGAAGCTGCTTTGGAGATGAAAATAAAGAAGCTTGATGTCTATGGGGATTCAATGTTAATAATCTGTCAAGTGAAAGGCGAATGGCAGACCAAGGAGGAAAAATTGATACCATATCAACAATATCTCTCGAAACTGACTGAGGGCTTTGATGAGATAGATTTTACCCACATGGGAAGAGACAAAAACCAGTTTGCTGATGCTTTGGCAACCTTAGCTTCTATGGCCAAAACTGATTACGGAGTAAGAGTACAACCAATCTGCATTGAGATTAGAAATTTTCCAGCTCATTGTTGTTCAGTTGAAGGAGAAATAGATGGGAACCCATGGTTTTATGACATCAAGCAGTTTATCCAATATCAAGAGTATCCCTTGGGGGCATCCAAAGCAGATATGAAGACCTTGAGAAGGTTAGCTCTGGAATTTTACCTGGATGGAGAAATTCTATACAAAAGGTCATTCAATGGGACTTTACTGAGATGTCTAGATGAAATCGAAGCTAAGGTAGCATTGCAAGAAATTCATGAAGGAATTTGTGCAACTCATGCAAGTGGGCATATGATGGCTAGACAATTACAACGATCGGGGTATTTCTGGATGACCATGGAGAAAGATTGCATCGATTATGTCAGGAAATGTCATAAATGTCAAGTGTATAGTGATAAGATAAATGCACCTCCAGCTCCTCTATTTAATATGACATCACCATGGCCATTTGCAATGTGGGGAATAGATGTGATTGGGCCAATCAACCCAAAAGCCAGCAATAAGCATCAATTTATCTTAGTAGCCATTGATTACTTCACAAAGTGGGTGGAGGCCAGCTCTTATGCCCATGTAACTCAAAAGGTGGTCAAGAGTTTTATTGAGAAAGATTTGATCTGTCGATATGGTTCACCTGAGAAGATAGTGACCGATAATGCCCAGAATTTTAATGGAAAAATGATCACAGAATTGTGCGTGAAGTGGAAGATTAAACATTCAAACTCATCTCCCTACAGACCAAAGATGAATGGTGCTGTCGAAGCTGCAAACAAGAATATCAAGAAGATTATCCAGAAGATGGTAGTTAATTACAAGGATTGGCATGAGATGCTTCCCTTTGCTCTACATGCATATCGCACAGCAGTAAGAACATCTACTGAAGCTACACCTTACTCACTAGTATTTAGGATAGAGGTGGGGGTGCCTTTGGAAGTAGAAATTCCATCTTTGAGAGTACTAATAGAATCTGAACTAGAAGAAGCTGAATGGGCTAAAGTGAGATATGAGCAGCTAAACATGATAAGTGAGAAGAGGTTGGCTGCAATTTGTCATCACCAGCTATACCAAAGAAGGATGGCCAAAGCATATGACCGGAAAGTCCGACCAAGAGAATTCAAAGAAGGGGATCTTGTACTCAAAAAAATCTTACCACTACCAAGTGAAGACCGAAGCAAGTGGGCACCAAACTATGAAGGCCCATATGTAGTGAAGAAAGCTTTCTCCGGAGGGGCTATGTTGTTAACTAGGATGGATGGAGATGATTTACCTAGGCCCGTGAACTCTGATTCTGTGAAAAAGTATTATGTATGATGTATTTCATCCAATCAAAATCAAATGAAATGAAGTTTTGGCCAGGAAATTCTCTTTGCATATACCTCACCAAAAAGCCCATGCATGATCTCAATGGCTCAACAATCTGATCTTTCAAATATTTTTTTTTACAAGAGAACCCATTCTTCTTAAATGAGGTTTTAAAAGAATTGATTTTGTTTATGATTTCAATGAAATAAATCAATGATTTGTTTAGGATAATGTTCAAAGCAATTCTTGAAAGAGATGACCATACAAGTCAAAAACATGCAATTGGAACAACTATCACTCAAATTCTGTCTTGGACTTACATTTTATCAACATGAATAATGGTTAGTTGTATATTAGTTTGTCATGGACTCGCAAAACATGGTATCTTATAAATCCAAAGCATTACGCTGGATGTGGACAAAGTTTATTGGTTTTAACTGATCTTACTTGAAATAAGGAAAGACCATCTTTGATATTCCTTTCACTTTCTTTAAAATTATCCTTTGCAGTCCCAATTTGAGCTGAGTCTATTTAAAGCCTTTTCTTTTATAAGAACCTTAACTAAGATCACACCCTACACTAGGGGGCAAAAGAAAGAAATGATCATGGAAATCGTCAAAAATGATCATGAAAATCATATTAAAGACATATGAGCTTATGAAGCCTAATAACAAGGAATTCAACAAAAAATTCCAAATAATTGAGAGAATTCCCAACAAATATGAGAAAAAAATTTCCTAGTTTGGAATATTTAGTATCATTTTGTTGTTAAGATAGCAAAAGAAAAGACGAAGATAAGATAACAGTGATCTATAGTTTTTAAACCCTTAAACACTTTTTTTGAGCTTATGAAATCCTCTTTCTTTTAAGCCTTGAGCCATAAAATACATTACATGCCTTTAAAGTCCTTTCTAATCAAGAAAGAAACCTGGATCAATAAACAGCGTTCTCAAAATATAAGATACTTTTCCAATAAGAGTCATGACGTAGCATATAATTACTCATTATTATTCATGCTGTTAAAAGGAGTGTTTCTAAAAATAAAAGGTAATTGTTCCTTTTCCTTCAAAATACATTCAAGCAATCGCTTGAACACGTTGAAAACCAAAGTAGAAGGTCATCTCATCACTTATTTTCATCTGAGATTACTTTTACTAAGAGATTTAGTACAAATCTTTAGAGTTGCTTGAACATTGTTATAAATAGACATTGAGAGTTTCAGTTCTCAAAAACAAAAGAGATCTTTTAAAAAATCATTTTTGAAAAAAAGGTTTTCTTTGTGAAGAAGATAGATATATGACACATCAAAAGGCAATGTTAGAAAATCAGAGATTCTATTGACAACAAGAGCAAAGGAGGAAATGAAAAGAGACAGTTAATTCTTCTAGGGACAGCGAAGCAGTCACTAGAATTCTTCTAGGGACAGAGAAGCAATCACCAGATTCCTAATGGCACAAAGAAATTTATTTCGCTAGTGGAAGATACACATGATAAAACTATAGACTTCTTCCAGTGTGGGGATGGAAATAGCATGATTATGCAGTCTTTATAAAATAAGATTGTTGCCTCTCATAATATGATCAGTGAGATAATATGATAACTAAGACATCTTCAGATATGGAAATCCTAGGTGAAGCGGGATAATCCTCATATATTGACCATGTGA
>NW_011500777.1:0-432 GCF_000495115.2 Populus euphratica | reverse complement strand
GCGTGAATCAAAAGAGCTTACTAAAATTCAAGATCCTCAAACAAGATGAATGGGAGATCTATATTTCAAAAAGGTAAGATGTATTGCATATCATCTAACTGCATAAGCATTGCATATTTATCTTGTAAATATTTCTCGAAACAAAATTCCTAACGGGATCCAACGAGATTCAGATGAAATGAAGTTCTTCTAATCACATCAAATATGGCAATTTCATGAAAGCAAAATTCATAAATGAAGATAAAAAAGTGGATTTTTTATTCATGACAATGGTTTAAAAGTACAAATGTTAAACAGTACAAGGACGATTAGGTTACACCTGACAAGGTTATTGGTATCAGAGCCTATTGGGATCTAGGTAGAATTAGTATCATAGAAGACAGTTTTCTCAGAGAACATAGAGACCATTAGAAATAGGTGAATGCAACTGAA
>NW_011508990.1:0-590 GCF_000495115.2 Populus euphratica | reverse complement strand
TTATATTGGGTTATGCTATAGACTGTAATCTTACTATAGAAAACAGTCATCTTACTATGGAAAATATATGTGTACAGTAAAACATCGACTTCTTTTACTTTGTTGTGTTAATTTAATGCATTTCAAATCCCAAATGGAATTGGTCCTCTCTATAAATAATTTATTATCTCTTGATGGAGCTTTATCTTTTAATTATTTTCGTTATCAACTCTCTGCATCTTTTCGAGTTCATGACATCAGTCATTCAAAAACAAAGAAAAAGAAACATCGAATATGTCGAAGCGTACCCTTTTGGTGATGAAAACAAATTGGTGCTATCTAAAGCTTTCGTCACTGTCTAAAGATTTCATCACAAGTAGACTGAAGCGATTCGAGGATATTTTTGTCGGTAGCCTCTATACGCGAACCCAGGAAACGCGAAGCAGAATTATCTGCTCAGATCTCCTAAAAGAGAGCAAGATGCCCCAGTCACCTTTTAGAATTTCGTTTTTAACGGGAGCTGTCTAAAATTTAAATGTTTATATATATTTTTAGATTGTTTTAATATATTAATATAAAAAATTATTTTAATATACTTTTAACCACTACTA
>NW_011508980.1:0-591 GCF_000495115.2 Populus euphratica | reverse complement strand
GGAGAAACGTTTTACCAATGTTGGGATAGGTATCGAGACTTGCTTAGTACTTGCCCTCATCATGGTTTTGAAACATGGAGATTGGTTTCATATTTTTATGAAGGGTTAACACCTAGAGATAGACAAATGGTTGAATTGATGTGCAATGGAACTTTTGAAGATAAAGACCCTGATGAAGCAATGAAGTACTTAGACTTGTTAGCTGAAAATGCTTAAAATTGGGACACCACGGGTACTTATGAGGCACCGAGTAAAACTCAACCTCATATATCTAGTGGAGGTATGTACAACCTTAGGGAAGATCATGACCTTCAAGCCAAGTTTGCATCTTTAGCTAGAAAAGTCGAGGCACTAGAATTGAAAAAGAGTGGTCAATTAAAATCTGTTGAAAACATTGTGTGTCAAATATGTGAAACAAATGAACACTCAACCAATAACTGTCCAACCTCGCCTTCTTTTAAGGAATGTCTCCATGAACAAGCCCATGCTTTAAACAGTTTTCAAAGGGCCAACCACAACCCATACTCCCAAACATACAACCCTGGTTGGAGAAATCACCCAAATTTCAGTTGAAAGAGTGATAACAACAAT